>NW_006800424.1:78564-84030 GCF_000485575.1 Poecilia formosa
ATCAGTCTTTATTGTGACAACAGAAGAAGACATCAAAGTATCCTACCATATTTTGGAATAACAGTATGTTACTGCTGGAATTCCACCGTAAATTTACAGCCATTTCTAAGAGTGTGCTGAAATGTGCTCTACAAATAAACTTAAACTGGAACTTGATGGGCTGTGATGTCCTGATCGGGGCTGGCCCGTGTGTGTCGGTTTCTCAGCTCAGCAGGGTGAAGGCGGAGGCTCGCCTGGCTCTGCTGGCCCTCAGCGTCACGGGGACCCAACAGTGGCTCCACAATGCCATGAACCAGGCGGAGGAGGAGCTGGAGACAGAGCGGCATCTCAGCGAGCAGAGGAGGTCCACAGAGGAGTTTTCAGTAAGGTCACACACACACGAACACGCACACCATCTCCAGGAGGCTCAGTTTGTTTCTGCACCAGAAAAGGGGCAGTATTATGTAAATTCGACTCTTTTGAGCTTTACATCATGTAAAACTTTTATCCCTTCATCAGGTGTTGCTTTGATTATTTCATGCATGTTTGATCAATTATCTAATCTCCATGGCAACCATTCAGCTGTGCAAAAGGCCTGGATAGAACTAGCTCCACCTTTCGAATTGTAGCTCCTCCTTTCTCAGTGCAACGCTGGTAAAAACATTAAACGGCTAATGACGGAGTCATGTTGAGATGACTTCCTGAGGTTTATGGAAGAGCAGGAGCTTCTTAAAGAGACAGAGGCCCAACTTCAAAACATTTAATTATAAAGCCAAATTTCTTTTAAGTCATATATGGTATACATACTGTGAAAAAGGCTGCTCAAGTGCTGAGGCCCTTTTAAGGGGTCGGAGCTTAGAGCACCTGTGGATCAGCACGCATATGAAAAAAGGGAGAGAAGAAAAGGAAGGAGCCGAGAGTTACCGATCACATTTGTGTAGTTTGAGTTACCGTTTGCAGTTTGTTGTTACCTTTATTTTCGATATGTGTGCATGGAATACAAGTAAGTGATGTTAGAAAGTGAAGAATATTGTTTATGCATCTGAATATTTAAGTTTTAGCGTTAATTGATTGCAAGCTTCATTCACGTGCGCACTTGAGCTACACAACGTGGTTTTTTGTGTTGTTTATTTAGAACAGAATATTTGTGTAACCTTTATTAGTGTAGTTAGTTAAGTAAGTGTGTTATTATTTCAGTCATTTATTCATCAGACACTGATGCTGCATTATTTATATTTTGTAGAACCACACCGTTACGCCGAAATAAAGACTGAACAGCAAGTGCAGGTTGGACCAACTGATGTGCGACTCTGGTTTCTTTGGGGTTCTGACCGGACTCACCACAGTGATTTAGCATTACCATCAGCAAGTTACAGTTTCCTAACTTTTACATACCATTTTTATAACAACTGAAGGTAACATAGTTACTTGATTGTGCTATAAAATGGCACTATGAGCCTGGAAAATATATAATACCGCCCCTTTGACATAGACTCCCTCAGTAAATATGTTAATCTGTTTTAAGAACATCTGTGAACTGGTTGAAAGGTTCCAGCTTTTTATTCTTTGAGACTTCTTGCATTACATCAGAGCTTTTAAAGCCCCCGTTCCTCCTTTAAATCGCTGCGGTAATTACTGTTAAGATCCCTAAATCAGCTGAACTTTCCAACTTTCTCTTTTTCCCATGAAGAGGGAGAGAAAGTCAGAGTATGTCTCTTCCATGTATGAAGAGACATCACCTTAAATGACCACCAGCATGTGGTCGTTATGGTCAGATTAAAGATTGGAAACGTACACATAGCATGTTCTAAGGGTTTTGGCCCAACACTGGATTTCATTGTTTAAGCTCTGCTAATGCCCTGTTTCCCCTGATATACTTTACTTTTCCAAAGTTAAAGGAAAAGAAAATCCATTAGTCAGTATTTAAGTAAAAGCAATCTTTTGATTAATATAGCAATAGAAGGAGACGAAGGGAATTCCTCATTGTCCTGATGTAAAATACACTTTAATGAGTTTTTATTATAGTTTTATTGTGCATTTTCGGTCTGTATTTTAATATTCTTTTTTTTACCTTGTTATATTTTCTTAAACTGTCAAGAATTTTACTATTATTTTCAAGATTTTTACTATTATAGTGCATTTTCTTTGGCTTGTGTTCATATTTCTGTCACCCAGACCGGCCGTGACTGGACAGATTCTGGTTCCCTCTCAAACGTTGCCCCATCGGTAGACGCTTGGTGTTTTTGTCTCAAATAGTCTAAAGCAGGGATTTTTAAAAAGATTTTAGCAGCTTCCATCATAGCTTCAGTTTCAGCATAATGTCTCAGGCATGTTGGTGAAAATACATAACCATAATTGTGTCTTTTTTCAGCATTGTTCCTTCAGTTTCACAAATTTATCCCTGTCCTTTCACAGTTCTCTGTTCCTGCTCGCTTCTAGAATTTCTTGGGTCTCTGTTTGATGATGCCACACATAGAGCCAATCAGAGCAGATGTCTTTTACCCTTAAACCCATCAATGCAGAGGCAGCAGAATGTCCACAGAGTGGACCTGACCCTCCTCTCTCTGATCAACTGTGTTCCTGTTTTTTAGGAGGATGAGTTTGAGCTGACTGACTTTGAGGACTATGACGATGACATATTTGCAGACCCAGTTTCGGCCTCTAGAGTGTGTGTGTATCCTGCAGCCTGCAGAGTTGTCTACAGCTATCAGGTGGGTAGTACCAGACCAGCACTGACCACACTTTAACGGAGGTATTTCACACAGATGTTACTGCAAAACGTAAAAGCTTTACATCTTATTGTAAGATATGTAAATGTCTAACCAGGACAGCTGCTGCTACAGAACTGTACTTTAAAAAAAAATTATGTTTGAAAAAAATCAACTTAATATATTGTGCTGTTCTTACTGATACTAAGAAATCATCTATCTGTAAATGCTTCAACTCATTTAACAGATCCGAAATCTGTTATTAAATGTTTTTAGCTCATTATTTATTTATTTTTTTTAATTGAATTGTTTTTCTTTTAAAACAAACATCGGACTGGACATAATGTACACAAGACAAACTGGGACAGGAATATCTCTGCATAATCTGCAGAGATTCTTGGTTTGGTGTAGTGAAGTTATGCTTTTCTCAAAAAAAAAATTGTTGCCAACCGGTTTTTCTCATGAAGGCGAGCCAATCAGATGAGCTGTCAGTCACAGAGGGGGAGGAGCTTCATGTAGTTGAAGACGGAGATGTGGAGGACTGGCTGAAGGTTGCAAAAACAGCAATTTATACATTCATATCAATATAATATAGAAAAAAGCTGAGCTGCGGGCTATGAATGCACACATCTGCTAATGTCACTTCCCAGGTGTGTAACTCCTGTGGCCAGGTGGGGTATGTTCCTGAGCGCTATGTGCAGTTCCAGTGTCTACCAGCAGAGTACGCTGCTCAGCTGGACAGCTCCTTCAGCTCCAGCTCCTCCTCAGGGATAAAAGAGAAGGCCACCGGTCAGTAAAGTGATACTGCTGTAGGGATGCTTTATGGTTGGGCTAGTGTTGGCATGTCACAGTCATAAAAACATAATTAATTTCACAACTTTACTGGTGACGGAAGTAAAAATCTTAAATATTTCCTTACTTTTATTATTGAAACATACAGAAAAACTACTGAAGTGGGATTCTTGTGTAACATTACAACCTTAGTTACTGCTATTAATGTAACATTAACATTTGAGAGCAAACTGTCAAAAAAAAAGGACGCCCCTTCATCCACTTCTATCAGTTTTGTTTCAACCAAGATTTTGTTGTCCAGTTAAAATTATGCTGCACAGTAACACACTGACAGTCTGATGCTGTTCCAATCTGCTGTGTGATTTTCCTGATAGTTCGCTCTGAGTTGGGTGAAGGCCATGAGCCAAATGTTATGAGGATCAGCTTTTAAATTGCAATTTACAGAATATTCAAATAGGAAAGTTACTTGTTATGGATTGGCGTTTGTAAAGTGTGTAAATTGATCATGTTCTAGTCCGCTACATTGAACAACATGGGACTAAAATCTGTTTCCATCTGTTCTAGGTGTTGTCAAAGCTCTGTACTCCTACCAAGCTCAAAGTGCAGAAGAGCTTTCCTTCCAGGAGGGAGCGCTAATTCGTCTCATACGCTGTCTACACGGAGAGGTGAGTAAGTGGGAAATGAATGTTGTTTTAACTCATATGACCCAGTTTTATTCAAAGAGTTGTTGTAGGTGCTGATGGCTGTGACCAGGAAGGATCTCCTGTAGTGGTCCACGTTGCAGTAGCTCTGAAGGGGCCTCTGAATGAAACCATTCTTACGTGTGTTTTTTTAGGTAGATGATGGTTTTTGGGAAGGAGAACTAGATGGGCGAATCGGTGTTTTCCCGTCATTGCTGGTGGAGCTCCTGCATGAAGAAGAAGAGGAGGAGGAGAAAGAGGTGAGCAGGAGCCCTGCAGGATTTTGATGGAAAAATGGCTCCAGAATTCTCCTTTTTCTCATGTTTTTTTTTCTGTCTAGCCTCTCCATACTGCAGCTATATGTCCCTGCTCACCCCCCATCCCAATTCCCTCAGCTTCTGCTGGTGACTGTGCAAACATTACTACTACTCCTCCTGCTGGTGTGGAGGACAAACAGCAGTCTGTTCACATAGAAGAGTCAAGGGTTGCTGGTAAGATGCAGTGTTTCCTCTGGAACATGACATATTAGCAGTGCCATCTAAATCCATTGTGTGTCTTTTGGCACAACAGAGGCTGACACTAGAGGCCCCACTCCTCTAGAGTTCCCCAGCGATCGATTAAGACCAGTATGTGTCATCTTACACCTACCTTAGCAATAAGACAATTATATATTCAAGTTTGAGCTGACAGAAGATGTGAGGACCAATACTTTGACTGTCCTTGTGTGGTTTCAGTGTCGGGCTCCCCCTCCTCCGCCAACGAGCTCCATGTGGGATGGTTGAGCTACACAGGAAATAGTGACTTATTTTGAGCCAATCACCTCATGCCTCAGCAGACACTAGTGGTGTTCTCACTGGCAAAATTGAGAATGCAACAGACACTACATAGGTTTCTCTGCAATGGACCTGTTGAAAAGTCAGTATATGCACACCCTTTAACAGGTGAAATATTAGAAGGATCAGTGTTTAAAATACAGTTAACGGAATATCCAAATAGAAAAGTTAATATTTATGAAGTGGCGTTTGTAAAGTTACACAGTCAAAGAACAATAGCAATAATTTGGATTGGTTAGTACGGTGGCCGACAGGTGCAAATGCGCAGCAACAGAGAAAACATGCAAAAAAATAGAGACGCAAACATATGAAATGCAGCAAGCAAGAAGAGATGACGCAAAGAAAAACCAAATAAAATGCAGCAAACAAAAAAAGAGACGCAAACAAAAAAAGAGACGCAAACAAAAAGCAAATGAAGCAAACAAAAAAGAGACACAAAAAAGCAAATGAAGCAAACAAAAAAGAGACACAAAA
>NW_006800424.1:84339-84707 GCF_000485575.1 Poecilia formosa
TATTGATATGCGGGCTCGATAGACAACTTTTCGCAAGGAAGATGGACATAATATTGTGTATATTTTGTGATTAGAATATTACTATACTCTATTTATGTCCACCGGCGAAATACCAGCTAATGCTAGCTGGTATAGCGCTATAGTGCTTGGTGTTCAGCCCCTGCTCTGAAAGCTAACCGAGATTATCTTAAAAGGTTTATTCTCTAACATTGACTTAGATTATCTGATACAAGTGTAACAGGTATTAGATATACAGATGAAATTCCTACTAAAATATGTTTCACAGTTATCCTGTAATTGGTGGTTTTTGGCGCCCCCTACTGGTTACCTATAAATTGGATGAGAAACCAAAAATTCCACACAGTTGG
>NW_006800424.1:85091-88631 GCF_000485575.1 Poecilia formosa
TCCAGTGACCCTGAGCCTGGCTGAAACAAAAAAAAAAGGAAACAAAATAAAGAGCCAACTCTTCATCTACATCACAAGCTAAAGAAAAGACATTTAATTTCTAATTATGTGAGCAAAAGGTGGCATACACTTTTATTTTCTTAATTTACTTTGTGTTTTACTCTAGCAGTTCTGCTTCCTGTGGTCTGACGGGTTTTGTGGGTTCAGAACCGTGCAATGAGGTGATGAGAAGGGGGATCGCGTGGCCTCAGCGTCAGGCCTCCGCTGTTCTTAGCCACGCTGACTTGGACATTTGCACTTTCTACACATGAATTGTGCCATCTTCTGCTGGACTGCTGTTTGAGAGCAAAGACCTACTGGATGATTCTTACACCTTCTACAGAGGTCAGTGAGGTTGGATTGATTTTTCCTGTTGTCACGTGAAGGCGGATTGCAGCTTGCAGGATTTCGCATTGGATGTCTGACTGTGATCTCTGAGGAAACACCTGGCTAAAGGACGAGACCCAGGCGTCATTTCTGAGGGTCTCCTGTGGCAGAAAAGACCAACAGCTTCTGCCCGACGTGAGACGGAGGTTTGAAAACAATGATTCATCTGCTGTATTTCTCCGTCTCTCCCACACAAGGGGGGCCACATACTTTGTCCAGATTTTTCTGCACAGCGGGAATGAAATGCTGCCCTGGACAGTTTCTGATGGGGCAAATGGAACATCACATGTAAAGTTGGACTGAGACTCGTAGGCGGTCCTGTCTGTTGCCATGGTTGGTCCTGGGATTTCCCTCAGTCTACAGGTTGGAGACAAAATGGCTGCCAACAAAACTTTGTAGCTCTTAATGGTTTTTCTAGAATTTTCAAATTGTGTGATGCCACTTTTTCTCAACTTAGTTTATTTACAGCAAATTCATTATCTACTGCCTTTGCACTCTGACCTCTGCTATTTGACCCCCAGGATAAGTTTAACGGTGCAGCAGGGTGTCAGAACTCTCTGCAGTTTGCAGAAATATTGTTTGCCTGAATGATTATAACTCTGATTGTCCAACATCTGGCTAATATGTTTCTCTTCTCCACCAGGACAACAATTGAAACAGGATAAAAGTATGGTAACAGTTGTTAATTTCCTGATTTACAAAAGCACAACCAACCACGCTTAGTCTAAGCTCTAGTTGCCTCAAATTACAGTGGCTACAAATATAAGGACAATTATTTCAAGTTATGATTTAAGTTTATTTGAATCCATTTCAAATCTTAGGAAAATCTACTCTTCGGAAAATTACTGAACCAAATTATGGGTTTACTGCACATAAATTCTTTCACTGAGGTGTAAACACCCTGTTTAAATTACATCCAACTGTTACAGTTAGCAATGAAAGAAAATTTGGGCTAAATTATTTTCGTCGGTTTCTTAGGAGTTTCTGTACCGAAACACTATATAGTGTTCTAATACATAAACAGGGGGAGATGAATGGAATTAAACTATTCAAGCAAATTCTGAGTTAATCTAATCTATTGAGAAATTTTTCAGTTTTGGGCTTCAGCAAAATATAAAAGAGGTTAAATCAAAATTCATAAATGTTTTCATTACTCGAATGAGTTTCTAAACTAATACTGAATATTCTGAATTGAATACATGAAAATTAACAATGATGTCAAGACTTTAAATTATTTGATTGCTGCTTCTCTCTTGCTATAATTCGAAATTATTTGTTTAACCAAGTCATGCAGAAAGGTCTAACCTGAACATTATATCATTTAATAAATCTAGTTGTATCAAATTTCTCCCCAAAACTGCCAAAAACATTGATAAATATGATCAACACTACAAAGGAGTGTAATTCAGTTAAACAAATATTTTATAGAAGGGTTTCAAGAGAACAAATTGTTCAAAGGTTAAAATTGTTGAACTTATGGGATTTAAATAATAGATGAGAAGAAAATATGAAGATTCAAATTAAATTGGTCTAAATTTGGATTTACAAAGGAGCAATTATGGAACCACTTAAAGCGGGTCAAACAGACTGACAGAATAAAAAAAGAATCTAGTTCTATGTGTAATTGTTGATCCAAGGTAATAATGCCTAAACATTTCTCATAATCAAAATTTGCAGTTTTTGGTCTGAGACAAAATAAGGTTGTCTTTTAATACATGAATGCAATATAGTACAAGGGATCTTAATTCAACACGGAACATTCACTTTAATGTTCTTTATATAATCCATTGATTTCGCTTTTTGTTGTGTTTTTTCTGTTGCAGAATGAAGTCCAATCCTTTCTGGGTGTGCCGGGATGTCAGACTATGGGTGCCTTCCACGATTGGTGGACCGAGTTAAAGCTGAAACGCCACTGAAGCCTTATGGGCCTGTCGGGGTTTCCTATCGAGCTGCGTCTGGACACACGCAGAAACTGATTTGACGTAGATAGGTCTCGCTATAGAGAGACTGATATGATTAGATTTTATTACTATTATTGTATTTTACTTAGAGAGCATTTTTACTTGTTTCCTCATCACAGTTAATTCATATCAGTATATTTTGACTGTGCTGCCCTTCATCCTGATTTATTGCATTGGTTTGCTGTTTTATGAATGTGTTCATTGTTCTGTGCCTTTCAATACTCAGACTTCTAAGCTTTTCTTACCATTTCATTTCGTTTAACATTGCATCCTTTCTGTAGTTCATTAACCTTTAAATATTACATTGAAATTTCAATAAGTTTGGTTTATTATCTTACTAACAAATTGTTTTACGCATCACTCATTATCGCTTCATTGACTAAAGGATAGTACCTTAACATTTCTAATTTTACTTTATTAAGTCTTAAGTAATATCTGCCTTTTATTCATTTTACATTCTATTCATTTTAAATATTAACCTAACACTTTATTCATTTTTGCATTTTATTAAGTTTCGAAATATAATCCTAACATTCTATTATATTTACATTTTGGTTAACTCTAACAACTTAGTGAATATAATTTTAATACTTTTTTACTTTAGAGATGAAAATTATATCCTCCTAACACTTCACCCATTTTATATTTTCATAAAATTTAACATTTATTCTTTTTAACTTGGATTACAAAAATATATATAAAAAAACTAACAAAAATTTCAGACTTTGTTCTTTAATAGTTCATTACCCTTCCGTGGCATGACGTTGACCTGAGGTAACAAAAAGAAATAATTAATAAATAACAAGCAACATAAAGGTAATGATAATAATATTTGGTTCCAGAAAATGTAATCGTTCGACTTTATGATGGATGTGTAATTACAAATGATGAAGCTCTGACAAAACTGTAAAAATGTTTTCTTCTACAAAAAACAAAGAAAAAAACAGTCATGCCATGGTGGGTTCACTTATGTTCCTCCAAAATTTAACACTCTAACGTCCTTTAACAATTTTATTTCCTTACGTGTTCTTCATTAGACTGTAAGAGGGACATTGTGGTTTCGATCCACCGCCTAAGAGGCATAGGGGTGCCCTGTCCATTTTTACCCCCAAAATTGAAATGAAATGAGATGAAATGACATGAATGAAAGACA
>NW_006800424.1:92531-122263 GCF_000485575.1 Poecilia formosa
TTTTTGTTTGCTTATTTGCTTTTTGTTTGCGTCTCTTTTTATGTTTACTTCACTTGCAAACAAAAATGTTTGCGTCTCTTTTTTGTTTGCTTATTTGCTTTTTGTTTGCGTCTCTTTTTATGTTTACTTCACTTGCAAACAAAATTGTTTGCGTCTCTTTTTTGTTTGCTTCATTTGTTTTTTGTTTGCGTCTCTTTTTTTGTTTGCATGTTTTCTCTGTTGCTGCGCATTTGCACCTGCCGGCCACCGTAATTTAGCCTGTCATGACAGAAAAGAAATCAGGGTTTGTTTTTCAAACTCAGATTTTCACTATGTTATTTATTATTTTATAAACATCACAGTTTCAAGCTAGATATTTAGCTTCAAACTAAGTATTTAGCTTCAAGTAAAGTATTTACCTTGCTAACTACAAATTTGGCTTTCTAATTAAATAATTAGCTTAGTACTAAATAGCAAACTAAATATTTAGTTTGCATATGTTGCTGCTAATTAAATGTTTAGCTAAACATGTTACTTTAAATAAAACATTTACACGGCTAACTAAAAAAATGATTTACAAGTAAACATTTAGCTTGCTAATTAAATATATCAGTTGATATTTATAAACGAATGAACAATATGGTAAAAATATGACTTTGAAAACAATGCTTCTTATGGTTGGCTAAAATAGCTGAAGTTATTGTTGTTAATTCTTGACCAAACTTTACAAACGATATCCCATAACAGTACATTTCTTTAGCAAAGGCACAATCTACATTTAATGGCAGTTATGCATGTGTAGTTTTTAAAATATTTTACGTGCTTTGTACAAAATATTTGTAATTCTTTTTAATGTAAAATCAAATAATTTTGTAGTGGAACTGGTGTGGTTGAATGTATGCCTTCTACATAGATTGTTGCTGTTACAGAAAAGAAAAAAGAGGGGAAAAAACCTTTGGTAATTGTTTATATGTTCATTTTATTGGTGTAGTTTGTATTACATCCATTAATTGGCAGCTCAGCACTAAACAAAACGTCTGACCTGGAGGAAATTCGATAATCATCCATCTGAATGGGTTGAAGATGAGAGCTAAGGTGGTGAATGTTAAAGAATTTTCACCGCTGTTTGTCTGACTTTCCCACTGAATTTAATCAGTGGTAGGGTCTCTGTCTACTTAAGCAGGATTGTAGCATAGTTAGGGAGAATATTTCTTTGTTTGAGGTGAGGTTTTTTGTAATGAAGTTACCCTGTGTCAGAATCTGCAACTGATGACATCTTTGTAATATTCTGAAGAAATTAAAATAATAATAATAATAATAATAATAAACATTCAGATCTCTGGAAAACTGCTGATGTTTGTTAATGGCTCATAACTATCTGTGCATGTTAGTCATAATAATGACAATAATGATCACTTGTCGTAACACTACAAAGACACGCCCGGCTGAAACAATAAAAGAAAAGCACTTCCTGTCCCTTTAGTTTAGAAGTTCGAGACTCATTTATGTACTTCCCACACTTTGTCTCGATCATTATGATGTAATGTGTACCTTAAATTTTTAACATTTCTTATTCAGAACTGAGAACAAAGTTTTTAAATATGGAAACAGAAAATGATTTTCCACTATTTAGTGCAATATATAATGGACAATATGAAGACAGACATAAACAGATATTAACTGCACTTTGATTCATTCAACAGCATTTCTGTTAATGTCTTTGACTTTATGTAAGTGTTGGGTTTCTTCCTTCCTCTCAGTTTTCATCCTCATACATGCAAACAAGACACAAATTATCACTTTACAAATTAGATGAGTAACTAAAACTATATTTTGGGAGACATATTTTATTGCATTTAGTTTTTATTTAATTTATACATTAAACATGCATGTGAATGCTGACACTCTGGAGTAACATCAGCCTTAAAGTAAATACATTTCCATTTTTAACTAATTTGTTTAAATTTGCTTACTTTGGCATTACCTTTTTTAGGTAGTTGTTAGGTACTCAAATCTTATTACTCTGAAACTGAATGACATATTTGCTAAAATGACTTAGTAAGAATGGAAAAACTAAGAACTTAGAACATGAACTTAACTCTTGATCTTGACTTTGCACCTGAATGTCTTTACTTGGGACTTCGCTTAAGACCTCTGCTGTCAAGAAACTGTGTTTCCATTGAAAATAAAATTGTGCAAATTGGAATAACTACATTTCTTTAATGGATACCAAACTCAGTGGAATAATCTTTTGTTGTCTGTTTTCACAGCCCTCAGTTCAATGGTAACACTGCAGAAGTCCATTGTCTTCTAATCCTCTGGTAGTCGGCCCAATCTCTTTGATGGTAGAAAGTCAGTAGAATGTGACTATCCCATAAGACACTGTGTGAGATCTTCCAAGATACAACTGTTTGTGGTTTGCCAATTGATTATAAACCAATGCTCTATTTGGTAAAGGAAGGGACTTCGACACATTTCAGGGCATTAAGTGAAACTCTTAAACTGTTAGTAAGGAGGTGAATGCCAGTGGCATTGTTCATGCATATCCAAACACCAGACCACCAGCCCATTGGTGGTCTGGTGGTTAGTGGTAAACTGACAGAACAAAGCTGATATTAACAAACCATAACTTTTACATTAATATAAATATGAAGGTCTGGTGTCAGTTTCACTCTTATGGCAAGAAAGGGAAAAAAACTTTTCCAAAAAATTCATCTGAAGTTAAATGAATAAAAGAATGCTTATCATAGTATTTTGTCATCGATCTTATCACTTGTCTGAGTGTAGTTCAGTTTGTGGTATCGCTTGTCTCTCTGGTTGGATTGTTTCTGAATGCAGTAGACTCTTCATCATCTTGGCACTTTTCTTCTTGGTTCTGTAGTGATTGGTTATCCAACATTTTGTCAGTGTCCCCTCTCGGCCCTTCAGCTCCTTCCACCTGTGTCACCTTGCAGTCTCTAATGTCTTCCATCTCCATCATGTCATCCTTGTCTTGATCTGGATATGATCTGGTTTCTACTACTGAGGTTTCCTTTCTCTGAGTCTCAGATTCACCAATAAAAATCTGTTCTTGCTTTCTAACAGTGGGGTTTGTTTCCTCTCTCTCTGATTTAAATCCATCTTGGAAACTCTTCAACCTCTGGTCCGATGAGGATGCCTCTTCTTTGTGCACCATAGTGACGACAGAGAACTCCCTCTTGCTGTCAGGACTGGCTTTAACAATTGATACACTACTTACTCTCCCTCCTTGAAGTGAGGATGGGGACAACGGGCTGGGGGGCGTCAAAGATAAACTTCCCAGTCTGTCTTTTAAAACCTGCTCAGACAAAGAGGCTGGATCTCCTGCTGCAACTGAAGACAGTTTGGGTGTCTTTAGGATTCCAGGTCTCTTTTTTTCTATCTTTTCTTCAGTCTGTCCTTCAAGCTTGTGTTCCTTCGTGGAATATGAACTTGGATGTAAATCTCCATGGGTTGCAGATCTTACAGAAGTCAAACATTCTGACTTTAGGGTTGAATGGGGTGAGGCTGCAGTTGGAGAATAACATGGGGCGAGTGGTGATAATGGTTTGCTCTTGGTAGCCTCTGCTAAGCTGCTCTCCAATCTGCTTTTGGGGCTTGGTGACTCTGCCAGGGATGAGGTAGGCGTTTTTAATGACAAGACAGATGAAAAAGTCTTGTTTTGGAAGGAAGATGCAGGAGATGAACCCAAGCTTATCAAAGCAAGGCCTCCGCTGGCAGCTGGTTCTGGATCTGGACTGGAACATGGGTCAGAGGAAACTCTGGCAGTCGTAAAGTCTTTGTTCAAATGGGACTGACCAGTGGGCATAGCAGAGGTGAAACCTGGAATTGGTGCAGGTATGATGTCAATGGGGGTTGAGGTCTGTAGTGGTCCAGGATCTTCAATCTTTACTATCTTATTGTAGACATCTACAGATTTCCCAGGTGAAACAGGCAGGGAGGAAGGGGCAGAGGTTCCTGCGGCCATCTTTCCTTGTAGGCCAAGCCTGGAACTTTCCTGGGAACCAGAGTTAGAGTTGGAGAATTTTTTGAGAATAGAAGTTATGCCTTCACGTTGAGCTGATGCAGGCTCAGTATTCAGCTTGGCAGCAGCTTTAGTACCACGCTCCGGATTAGCCTCTACACTCTCTGCCTGGACAGGTTCCTCCATCACAACAGGTGGCTGTTCAACAGCAAATCTAATCCCCCCAGTGTCTCTACCTACCCTCTCTTTTACTCTCAAACCTAAAGGATCACTGCCCCGCCTCAGCCCAAATATGGTCACACTCTTCTTCCTTTTCCCCACATTTGCAGCAACACCATTGGCACCATCTGGAGGGAGTTGGACTTCCTTAAACATATTCTTCAGATTGTACCCATCCTCCTTTCTCTCCTCACTATCTTGGGACTGGTACAGCTGGTCCCCCAAAACAGCCAATAGGTTAGGACTTCCCTGGAGCTTCTTATCAGAGTGTGTCACCCGGAATCTGAGGAGATAATGACAGAGAGAACAATGTTTCACTTTACAGCTCGTCATGCGTTGAACTTGACAAAATGGCTAAAGTCTGTGTTCCTACCTTCCAACAGAGAAGACGGTCTGCTCTCCAGGTCGTTGTTTGAAGCGGGGTGTCCTGCTTTGTCTGTGGCCCCTCTTCGCTTTGACCTGGGTGCAGAGGAGGCAGGAGTTGAGGTCGGTCCCTGAGTGGACTGTATGGAGATGGGGAGGAATGCCACCAATGGACTCCTTACGCAACCTGGATGTCAACATGCAAGATTATTGGTGTGCAATTTCAGAATTACTTGTTTTCATGAGAGTTTAGCCTAAAATACTCCAAATGCCTGAGACTGTTATGGACAGCAAAGACAAAGATCCAATATATGCATTTGTACAAAGATAGGCAAGAAAAGCAGTGATGCTGTTAGACTTCAGTTTGTTATACAAACCTGGAACCTTGGTCCTTGTTTGGAAAAAACCTAGTTAGGTTTTCACCTTTTGGATGTAATCACCAGGTCAATCAGATATCTACTCTATCCTATCACACCTTACAGAAGTTTATGTTTTTTATTATTTCATGTATTCCAGACAATTTGAAAGAATTGATGAAGACGGTTCCTTTGTGAATTTCTTGGCAGAAACATACAGTGAGAACACGGCTGGTGACAAGAATTATCTGATTTAATGCTTGACTGGGAATGGTCTGGTATCTAAGCTGTAGCAGATCATGCTAACAGTATGTCTTTGGTGTTCAAGTTGCTACTGAATGAAGAACACAATTTTCAGAATCAGTGTGGTCTTCAAAAACTGAGCACATGGAGTGCAAGAAGTTTGACAAAACTACTTATATCATCGGCTAAAGCTGCCACTTTGGCCGATGATACAAGAACGAACAACAGCAAAGCTGCTCCTGGTTTCCTTCAGAAGAATCAAATCTATCTGTCATGGACCAGGCTGGAAATATTGGTTAAATCTCAGTCAACCTACTTGACAGGGAATGATGTTTACGAGTAGCAATGCTAACTGCGCTAATTCTGATAAAAATAACTAACAATCTAACATGTAACTGTAAATCAGAGCTTTTTTCTCTTAAATATGAAGTTGAAACAGTGATTATTTGATTTTCTGTGATTTTTGTTATGTTTAAAGCTAAATAGTTCTGTCCCCTATGTTGAACCGTTCTACTGTATTTGAAGCTTATCCACAGTTCTATTATCATGATTTGTTCTCTAGTGTGCTGTTGTGCCATTAGCAGATCTTAAACTATCACAATTAAATGAATTTTAAAATTTGTTCATTGTAATTTTAAAGAAAATCTGCTGCCATGTGCTCAGTGGTGGGTTTGTGTGTGAGCTTACCGTGGATCATGGCGCACGCAGACGTTATGGTTTCCCAGCATCTCATTGAAGGCTTCCATGTTGGCTGCAGGAGACAAGATCACAAATCCACTGACTTAAACAACTTTTCTGACAAGTTCTGAGAAAATCGCACAAACTGTAATGGGATATATACATCTGATCAGAAAAGAGCCATTTGAAATAAATCAACAAATGGTAAATGGACTAAACTTATATAACACTTTTCCAATAATTTTTGACCACTCAAAGCACTTTACACTAGAGTCACATTCACCCATTCGCACTCACAAACGCTCACACATATATACACCGATATGCAATTTGGGGTTAAGTGCCTTGCCCAAGGGCACATTGACATGTGGCAGGAGGAAGCTGGAATCAAACCTACAACCTTCCGATCACAAGATGACTACTCTTTCCACAGAGGCACAGTCGCCCATACACCCAACACTAGCATCATAGCACGGAATAATAAATTGAATTTAACAACATTCAAACTTGTTACCTTCATTTTCCATGATGCATTTAAGAATCTGCTCCACGGTGTCCTGGTTCTCGTCATTCTCATCTGAAAACAGCAAAGAAAGACATGAACAAATAAAAACAACAATCCTTTCAGTCACCTAAAAATAAAACCACTGCCTGAGGGAGTCATTTTGGAGAGTGCAGTCTATGCAAAATATCCTTAAAGTACTGATTAGGTTTTTGAGTGTTTGGGTGAGTGTATGTGTTTGTTTACATGTGTAGAAAAATTTTTCTTACATGTGCAGGAGCATCAGAGCAATGTATGTTTGTGTTTGAGAGGACTCTTCAAAGACAGCCAGGTTTCATGCTGAGAGTTTGTGTACTCAGGAGGTTTTATGAGTGAGATGGAGAAAAAAAACAAGAAAAAAACAAGATGAGAAATAAACAGATTCAGAACCAGCTGCGCTCAGAACACTGGAAATGTCATTACGCTGCTCTCATAGCATGGCACCCTCTACACTTACTGACCGGGCTGGTGCATATGCAATGACGTCTGAAATATTTAAAACATTTATTACAGTGGAAGAACATCCAACCAAATAATATGGAAACATCTAACTCTTAATTTTAGTCAATTTGTTCAGTGTGGAAAAGATTTCATATTTAGGAATAAATATTAGCTCTGTGGACAAAATCACATCTTTCATAAGTAGATTTTTCTTGACAATCACAAAAAAGTTAATTATTCTATAAGAATTATTCAGAGTCCCAAACAGACATTTAGCTTTCAACACTAAAGTGTCCACAAACTGAATGTTTGGATTTTTTTGTTTTTTTTTACATTTTCCAGCGCCAAATGTCATTACATCTGTCAAAATTAAACAAATCAATCTTTTGATGGTAGTGCCATATTAAAATGTATCTATTCCAATGCTTTTGAAACATTTTCACCAGCAGTGCCACTAAATCTGAAGCCTGGTGCAACAACTAAAACTACTAAAATGATTCATATTAGGGAGAATTTATTGTTAAAGTAACTTAATGTGGTTAAGTAAATAACCACCACTCAGTAAATAGAGTGTTTGATACTGGAAAAATTGAAGTTGGAAACATGACGTGTTTATTATCTGTAAACACAATAAAGAAAATAAGGGTGTATCCATCCATTCATTTTCTGTACACCTTTGTTCCTAGTGGGGTTGGGAGGATTGCTGGTGTCTATCTCCAGCTAACGTTCCGGGCAAGAGGCGGGGACAACCTGGACAGGTTGCCAGTCTGTCGCAGGGCAACACAGAGACAGACAGGACACACAACCATGCACACACACTCACACCTAGGGACAATTTAGAGAAACCAATTAACCTGACAGTCATGTTTTTGGACTGTACTACAAAATTAAAAACTGATTCCTCCATTTGTCTTCTCCACTTACCATCTTCATCTTCCCCAAGCTTTTCCTTTTCATCCTCCAGGTCTCCGGTTCTGCAGTGGTAGCCCTTCTTCTTCAGCAGATGACAGATAAGGAAGCCCAGCAGACCCGTCAGGAAGAAGAGGAAGACCACCAGAAAAATAATGTAGGATGGTGGGTGCTCCCCCGCCTCAGAAGCAGCTAATTTAGTCATAATGTGGCTGAAACCTGAGAGGGAGACACAGGTCAAAGGTCAGTGTTGCCTCTGTCAGCTCTGTCATGGCTGCAGTCAGTAAAAGAACAACATAGTGATGAAAGTTAATTGTTGTAGAAATGGCCATTGAATACAAACTGAGAATAAAGGTCGAATGATTGAAACACAATTTTTATTTTTATTAGAATCAATATATGAATTAAAAATAAGATTCTGTACATTTCATCTGACAAAGTGCTATTATAGCTGCAGAACAGCTGGAAAGCATTCAGTCTGTGTGTGTAATGAAGCTACAGTGGATCTCTAAAGTGTACACACACACACACACTTTAAACTGTCAGGATGTTACAATATAAATCAGAATCAGAAGAATTTATTGTCATTGTCACAAAGACAACGAAATTGCAGTTTCAGTTACAACCATCCATCACGCAACAACACGAGGGGGGGAGGAGAGGCAAAAAAACAGCCTGTCTCACACTCTGCTCTTTGCAGGGAAGAGCTTGAGATGAAGAAAAAAAAACTCGAATGGGATGGGGGGATAGTTGGCTGAGGCCTCGCAGCCCGACAGGCTAGCTAGCTGGAAACTATGATACATAATTTTTACACTTTTTTCATGGTGAATGGTAAATGGTTCTCCACTTTCCCTCCAGTTTTTAAGACTTCGTTGGACGGTTCCGAGCCACATTTTAGCAGTTTCTCCTACGTTGTTTTCTCTGCTTGATGCCAGTGATCTGACCTACATGGCTGGTTCAGAAATGAGAAGCTCTTAAATTCAGGTGGCAACATTTTTAGGGGCCAACCAGTGAACTACTACACTGTGCACTGGTTGAGCTAATTTCTACATTTATTCTTGTTTTACGCCCAACATAAATATAATAGAATCAATTCAATATATTTAACATCAACTTGCAATTTGGAGAAGTTTTGCAAGAAAGAGGTGGCAAATATTACCAAGTGAAGACTTTTCTAGTAGAAGTCTATATATGCTGATAGACTTCTACTAGAAAAGCAAAACAAACAAAATATTGTTTCCAGATTCAAATTACTTCAAGAAAGTTTTCATTTAGGACCTGGACATTTGTCATAATGCAAATTTCATAATATTTTCACTTTTTACCTTAAAATGTTTGATGTCACATTAGAAAGTAAAACTGTAATTATTTGAGAGCTACTACATAAACTATATAAGCAAGACGGGGATAATTTACCTATTTGTATTTCCATGAAAACATAAATTAAACCTGCATACTGTATGAATGGGAAGAACATTTAAAGTCTACCTAATAGGGCTAACCAAGGATCCAAAATATTTAGATGTACTGTACTTGATCCAACATGTACAATACGGCCTATTAAAACATAAAAATGCTAACTCTTCTGGTGGAACTGAGATGTTATTTCCACTTTTCTTGTTTTGGTCTAGATTTATTTCAATTTCAAATTCACATTCATCTTTCAATAACCTTTTATAGAACCAGAGGACCTGATCTTATTTGTAGAAGTTTGGTAATTATCTCCAGTCCCAGTTGTTTCAGTCCCAAAAGTAGCTGCAGTCATCCAGGTAGATTTGTTGTCATAAGCCACACCTATTTTAATAAATCCCAGCCACACACCAAATTCTATACACATTATATAGCCAATTCTGAGATAAACCATTAACATTTATAAACCCTCTTATGTAAATGTTTTGACCCTTGGAGTGCTATCTAGAGTTATGTTTCTTGTTTGTGAAAATAACTTGAGGCTACATAGAAAATATGTATTGAGATAGTCATATCAGAAGCTAAACAACATAAATAGCTGACATTATACCCAGGTAATAGTTTGTCACAACAGTTTAATAGAAGCTTACTCTGTCTCTAAAAGAACGTTTCTCCATAAAGAATAAGGTTTGTTGGAACTTTTCTTGGGGAAAGAATTTCTAAAAATATGTTTACAGTCAGACTAGGTCTGTTATTGATCAAATACAGCAATTATTACACCTGGAACACAGTCCCAACATAAGAGAAATAGCAGAATCTCAATGCCTTAACCTCATGTTTTTGCATAAGCCAACAAACAGACAAGCCTTACCGGTTTCACAGCCTGTCAGCAGTGGACACGCAGGACGTCAGCATGGTCACTGGAAAACATGCCAAAAGGAAGACAGCAGAAAATCCAGTGAGATTTGGTCGGTGCTGAAAGTCCAACTGTTTGCATCAGATAAAAAGCCGTGTGCCCCACCAGCCAGGGCTCCCCCTCAGCCACACCTTCTCTCTGCCTCCACATATGGAGGCAAAGGACAGAGAGAGGAGAGAAAGAAAATAATAGCCATCATTGGAAAAGATGTCTTTTATAAACAGAACAAAACTCATACAGTCCTGAAATAAGATTAAACCAAGACACACTCTTATTTGCTGCTCACAGACACATTATTACAGCGTCACACACCTGATATCTGTAAATATTATCAAATATGTAAATATAGACAATAAACATGTAGAGTAAAGGTGCTCACAACGTAAAGGAGTCAACATACAAGAGCTTATCGTTGTTGTCCTCTCCGCCTCTTATCAGTATTAATAACAACCCCCATATACACGCACAGTCATTTATCTACACTTGTTCCTTCTGAAATGTCCTCAGGGTGGCTGAACAGTGATAGCTCATATCATCAGCAACCAGCTCTCCACATCCTCCAGAAGTTTGTTCCATAATGACCATTTGCTCACTGATGTGCTGAAAGTTTGTCACTTCATTAAAAAAAATGTGTGCTAATATTCAATATTAGGGAGATATTTACAGCATATTTTGACAGTAAAATGCTGACTCCTATTTTTTTTGTGTGACTCTTACCTGCAGATAGCTGCAGGTAAGAGTTTGGACAAGCTGCCTGTCCAAACTCTTCTGTGTTGGCTGTATGCATATACAGCCAACACAGAAACACATCTGACCTCACTCCAGATTGGCTTTATTCACACAGAAATGTCCCAAATACACACACAGAGAGAGAGAGAGATGATTTTTTTTTAGGATACTTTTCTTATGCAAGGGTGTGGGAACAATTTCATAGAAGTGACATGTGAACAAAAAAACAAGAAGTTAGCTTGGAGGAGATAAGCTGCAGAATTATAGTCAAAGTATTTCATAATTCATTTACCCAAACATTTTCATAGAATAGTGACATTTATCCTCTTCCAGCCTACTGTATGTCAGTGTTTTCTCAGGCTGTCAGACCTTTACCTTCCCTCCATTCTGCTTGTGTAACTTCACTCACTAGACTCTCGTTGCCAGGACTGATTTAACATTTTTACTGTCACAATCTTCCCCTGTTGTTCCTGCTACAGCTTACTCAGTTTTGTTGTGAAATGTTTTCTCTATGTGATCTTCAACAATTGAAACATCACTCGATTATATACCTCTCACTGAGGCACCGCAACTGATAACCTCTTAGTTGCTGACAATGCTAACGTTAGCATTTGGTTTAGCTTCATATTGAAGATAAATCAAATTCCTAGTTCACAATTATTTTATTGACTTTGGAATGCAGTAGATTGCAATAGAAGCTACACATTGACTTTATTTCTTATGAGGCATTGCTAAGTTTATACATAGTCCTAATATTAAACCAAGGAAAATTGCCTGGTCTAAAATTGGTTTGTAAAAATGTATAAGGTTCACAAAAAAGTCTGTAAAACATGTAAAAATGCCAGAAATCATAAAAGTGTCCAGCTCCAATTTGAGTTTATTAAATAAAGATTTATATGGTGATTTATGCTTCATTTCCATCTACTGGTGGATGGAAAAAACATCAGGTAAAACTAAAATGTCACTGAATGTTTGAGCTATAAAGCACTGACAACAGGAAGCTGTCTTGTTGGGTTTCTAGAAGAGGAAATGTGGCCGTTATTCAGCACGAATAGTGACTTCCAACAAGATCAACTGAACTCTCCTAAACTGGCTGTGGCTTTGTGACTGAACTGAGAAGAAACAGAGCTGACAAAATATATCTGAGGCTTCAGAGGAACAGTCTCCTCAGCATTTGTAGATAAAGTCATTAAATCTACAGCAATGATGACACAACCTGCCTCACATGGAAACGCTAAGCAGAAGCATTTGGGTGTGCAGCTCAGATTATGTGTCTGTAATTAGGATCCCAGCTCACTCTCCTCTTTTAATTAGGTCTTCATTTACATCTAAACTCATAAATCAAATGTTAGCCTGGATGCCTCTGGATCATTCAGACATTATGCAAATAGATATTCAGAACAGAATGTTCACCGAGCTTTAACACTGTGACCAGTGTGGACAACTCTACACTGATCACAAATTAAAACACAGTTTAATTGGACAAAGGTTAGAATCTGACAAACCATGGACTACATTTTTGAAAGATTCTATAAACACAGTTTAGGATTCATAAAGCTTCTTTTTGTCAAAATAGTGAAAAATATTTTTCTCAAAAGCATGAGAATGTTTTTTTTGTCCTGGATGTATCATGACATGTTACACAGCAAATTTGGCAAATTTGGAAGTGTTCAGTCAACACCTACAGAGTTGAATTCAACAGTTTGAACGCATCTATATTGGTCCACTTAGGATGGTGTAGAAATAACACTTTTGAAAGTGTTATTTGTGATATAGTTGAATCGACACTCACAGTAGTTGAAATTAAACACATCAGTGTTGACTTACTCAACATTAATTATTATGTCAAAAGTTAACACTATGAACATGTTAAGCTAACACAGGTGTAAAGTATATATTAAAATAGAAATATGAGTTTAGAAATACTACGTACAGAGTGTGCTGTGGTGGTGCAGGGGTTAAGCACAACCCACATATGGAAGCTCTAGTTTTCAATGAGGCTGTCATGGGTTCGCTTCTCGGTCTACCCCTTCTGTCATTAACAACTTTTTTTGTCAATTTACTACCAAATAAGAGCCACTAGAGCAATTAAATCCTTCCCCCGCCCCCAGAAACTACTGGCCATCAATAATCCCCAAATACATTTTAAAAAACATTAGATGCCACTTGAATCTACAAAAATACCAGCACGAGTTGCAATACGTTTTATTTCAAAAACATCAAACAGCACTGACAGCAATATACAACAAAGGTCATTCATTCATGGTACTTTGCACTGAAGGTGAAGTGTACTTTGAAAGTTCATTGAAAGCGGCCATGGATGGTCTTGCGATCATTGATGGTGAAGTGTCTTTGGTGCTGCTCTTGTTTTCACCAAAATGAAGGAAGAAGACTTCCAACCTGGAAGGAAAAACGGGAAATATAGCAGAAACATTAAGATAATAAATATTTTAAAAATAAATGAGCAAAACTCATCAGACTCACCTGTGTGTGTCACCATCATATTCATTCAAATTACTCTGCCCACCCGGTTTACAAGATAAAGCATAAAAAAGTCAGAAATAATTACTAAAGAAATTAGTCAGCTTATAGGAAAATTATTGGACAGCATTAAAAGTCGTGCCAACCTGTCTGAAGAAATGTGTTGAAGTCATCATAACAGGCTTCAGTCACCAACATGACACACTAACAAAGAAAAAAAATATCTTGGCAGTTTTTAGATGTGCCACAGGTACAAAACAAAAGAGTCAAATGGCTCAATTGCCTCCTCATTGTGTAGATACATTCTCCAGAGTCCTGCTAATCACCTAATTATTGTATTCAGGTGTGGTGCAGCAGCGGCACATCTAAATGTTGCAGGCCCTGTATTGCAGGAGTTTGACACCTGTGGCATAGATCAAGCCAACGGTCCAGCACAGCCACTCCCCCGTTTTGCAGTCTACAGCCAAAACCTTAAAGAAAACTACTCGCAGCTAAATAATGTTACCTCAAATGGCCTCCAGATTTTCTTGACAGTTTTAATGTTCAGTTAAGACAGTGTTTCTCAATTCCGGTCCTCACGCCCCCCTGCCCTGCATGTTTTAGATGTTTCCCTTCTGCCACACACCTGGATTCAATATTTTGGTGATTGACAGGCCTCTGCAGTTCTTGAAGGTCATGCAATCATTTGAATCAGCTGTTCTGGAGTAGAGGCACATCTAAAACATGCAGAGCAGGGGGGGTGTGAGGACTGGAATTGAGAAGCATTGGTTAAGATAATAAATAGTCGTATATACCGTGATATCCAAACAAATAAGCGTACGTTAAGCAAACTATGTATATGAATACTCTTGCATAAACGGAAAAATAATGCCTCCATAAAACATAGTCAAAAAAACATGACTGTCAGGTCAATTTGTTTCTTTAAATTGTCCCTATGTGTGAGTGTGTGTGTGCATGGTTGTGTGTCTCTGTGTTGCCCTGCGACAGACTGGCGACCTGTCCAGGGTGTACCCCGCCTCTCGCCTGGAATGTTAGCTGGAGATAGGCACCAGCACCCCTCCTGACCCCACTAAGGGACAAGGGTGTAAAGAAAATGGATGGATGGATGATCATTTTAACATAGAACTTACCTTGTTATAATAAGCTCCAGACAAGACGCCATACTGCTGCCTCCGCTCCTCAGGCAAACATGTGACGCAGAAGCGGAACAAGTCGACGTCGGCTGGGGGGCGGGGCTAATGACCGGGCCCAAATAATAAAGCTCATGATAATTTAACTTTACAACATGGACATACCCGCAACAGCGGAGCTAATAAGTTTCATCACCAGAGAGAGCGATTAAGTCATTCTGAAATCCATCTGACATGAAGTACAACAAACCAAGAGAAGAACAGAAACATCAATCTACTGGTCCCTAATGATGAAACAATACAAATTCAAAACATGTTAACGTAGTCCGTAGAAATGCTCTTGCTAGTTTGCCATCTGTTGCCAAATGACTGACGAAGGTGACAAGCTTTACCCAGAATGCACCTGGAGACAATAAGGACGATTCATTTGTAGTTTTGTGTGTCATAAAGTTAACTATAAGAGTGGAAATAAAGCCAGTCAGGTAGCACAACATTTTATTCAATATTTTACACCCACTATGTCACTAAAATCAGTCAGTCTGGTAAGGTTTTTAGCAACCATTAGTCAACGATGGGGCACCCTACTATATAACCTACTGGGGTATGGCACATAATTTTTAACAGGAGAGTGCTCTCCTTTTACATTGCTCATCAGATATGATACTAAAAAATTGATTCCCTGAAAGCATATTTTTCCTTCTGTATGGGTCCCCTCCAGGCCAGGAGTCTGCCCCCCACCCTACCTGTAGCTCCAGTCTGAGTTAGTGTTGTTAATTTAGAAATCAACACTGGACAGGATTGCTTTTTGTTTAACTCTTTGGAACTCTTTAGAGAAACTAACACTCATGTTGTTGAATTAACACTGTATTTTTAACATACAAGACTTACACTGGAAATCTAACACTTTTGAATTTGCTGTGTAGACACTGACTTGTGAGTGATGCATTCAAGTGACCCTTCTCAGCTACAGTGAAGACATGTTTTCCCAGATGCAGTTAAAGGTCAATAACACAAACACACCCAACAGCATATGGCTTCAAAAGTATTACATTAAAACACAGCACAGCGTCACATCCTTCTAAATCTGGCTGTTCTTCAGCCAGAGAAGGAAAAACATACTTTAAATGAGGGAAAAGCTCATTTAAAATTCATGTCTATGTAAACACTGAATACAATTTACATATAAAGCATTTGTACTGTTTAGTGAGTCAGCACACAGTCTCAACTCTCTCACAAGCAGGAACAAGATGAGCATTTTGTATGAAAAGTGAAGTGTCAGCAGAGGAACAGCTGTCGTCCTCTGTCAGTGTGATTGGAGTGTTCTTTCTCAGTGTTCTACGTCACGACTCCTGTAGTATGAATACGGTTTCCACCAATTCAATGAGAACACATTTATCATTCATCAGTTTAAGCTGCTATCACACTGTTTCTGATCTTATTTTATTTCACAATAAGAATACTTTAAAATCTCAGAGGGTAATGACATGGTTATATCTGCTCAGTTTAGGTAGGCAAGTCAAAAATTGGAATTAGAACTTTCTGCAGGTCTTTCAACGTCAACCTCTTGGTATTTCTGTGTCGTGTTTCAGTCAGTTTTGTGAAAACATCCAGTTTTTGTAATGTCCTGCCTCATGTCCTCTATAAATATTTATTAGTTGTCCCTCTGGTTCATGGTGCATGTATAGAACTGGATCCTGTGTGCTCTTGTTCTGACATTTAATGCTGATACAGCATTGATCTTTTGGAAGCTTCCCGCAAACAATGCCTCAAACTACAGGTTTCAGGTTTATCATTAATTGGTGGCTGAAATGAATGCAGAAATGAAATCCAAAGTTGCTTCAGCAAGGTATTCATTTAAGGTTTTGAACACTCAGGCAACCAGGCTCTTGTAGATATTTATGTTTTGATTATTTCCTCTGAAAAATTCTGAGGTTTTACAGTTGAAGTCTAAATGAAACAATTCATCATGAAATGATACATTATGTAAACCAGACATTTAGACAGAGTCGTTCATTGTACAACATTCAGCTGAGACTAAATCATCTGCTAAATAATTATGTTTGCAGGCATGCAGCACTTACTGTGTGTGGAGATGAATATTTCCATGTGGAAGCGTTTTGAAATGCCGTGATAATCATCACTACTGTGGAAGTTTTCCACATAATATTTATTATCGACTGTGGCTGTGTGGGGAGAGTAGTTGTCTTGTGATCACAAGGTTGTAGGTTCAATTTCAGCTTCCTGCCACATGTTGATGTGTCCTTGGGCAAGGCACTTAACACCAAATTGTCTACTGATCGTGAATGTGACTCTAGTGTAAAGTGCTTTGAGTGGTCAAAATGACAAGAAAAGTACTATTTAAATTCAGTCCATTTACCATTGTGCTAATCCTATACAGCCCATTTCTCTGCCAAGCAAAAAGCCTTTAACAGCAGTAAGCTGCTGAGCATTAGTCTGAATGACTCACCCAGCTTCACAACTGACACTAGTCTATCAGACAAAAGCATCTGAGAAGCTTTTTGGATTTTACTAAAAGAGATAAAATGCTCAAACCAACTCATGGCAAAATGACATGGTGTGTGATCTGCAGAGAGAAAAATGACGCAAAGGTGACGCATTCCCAGTCACTGTTTGTCACTGCTGACAGAGACAGTGGGATGATTCGGCACCGTCATGACCTCGACAGGATCTCCTCATTACAGCAGCAGCATGTTGCTCAGCAGGAACGCAGACATGCAGTAAATGGAGATGCAGTGACTCGGCTTTAAGAACACATGGTCTGTTTGTAAGTCAAAAACACGAGATCACAGTCATCCCTAGAGCTGTGCAAATATGTTGTCATTGTTTATTTTTCATACATACAGTAACTTCCAAGCAGTCATTCTTTTATATTAAAACGGTCCTGAATGTCAGACCATTAAGGCTTCTAAAAGTCTTCTAAAAGCTTCCAGTGGAGTTTAGCTGTTCGTTTAAGTTTAAGTCCAGCACCTGGTCTGACCTAAACTGGCTCCTACGCCGAACAGGAGAAAACACTGGCCAGACTTATTCAAGAACTCCACCCAATTCAGCTTAGAAAAACATCTAGGGACCTAAGGCCAAAGTCCCAGTCTGTCCCCAAAGAATGGCTGTAGCCAGCCTAATGTCATTTTTTAATTCATAGATTCTTGCACCATCAAATATGATAGTATTCCCCGCAGGTACTGACCGAAATTTCTTGAAATTAAGATTGTACAAGGAGATGAATCTGTAACCTTATATTTTTCTAGAAATTTAGGACTTACTTTCTGCTTGGAATTTCAGCCCACTTTACTTTAATAAAAGACAACTATGAGAAAGCACTCCACACATCTGAGGGAGGCATGTCAGGCAGAAAGCCTCTGTAGAATGAAAGCCACGGGTCATAATGGGGTTTTCCCACAAGACATCCAGGGACAAAACAAAGACATGCAAGAAGCTGCTCTGTTAACATGAGACCATAAAAAAAAAAAACTATTTTTTAGCCTACATGTAAAACCTTGTGCATGTAGAAATAAAAATAAAAATAAAATAAGACACCACAGGGCCATGCAGAGACCACTAAAGGGGCAGGTGCTCAAAAAAAAGGGCACATCTAACCGCATTCTAGGACAGAATATTACCAAAGCCACACAGCTTTCAGAGTTTAATAAACAATGATAAATTACAAAATTGTGACATATATAATCAAAGCTAAGGAAAATCTCCATATAAAGCATACAACTATGCATATGTAAGATATTATTAGTAATTTCTTTCTGCAGGTCTATTTTGTTATAGTACTGCAATATTCAAACCCGCAATTTAGCAAGATATGTAAATCAGAGCTAGACCACCAGACAGATACCCCACTGACAATGGATAACCATTCTTTTTCGAGTCCTGACGCAAAAACTTTCTGCCGGTCTCCTAGTCCACAATGTACATTAATGTGTTTACTACTGTAGCTTGTGTTTGTGAGACGGTCGCGCACGTGGTAGCTGCATATGGAGTTAGATTTGTTTCACAATTATTCAATCAAAAAAAAAAAAAAATATCATGTCAAACAAAAAAAGTAGTATTCAATCAAAAAAAAATAATAATGTAAAAAAAAAAAAAAGTAGTATTCAATCAAAAAAAATCATGTCAAAGCAAAAATCACTAAGTTTTTTTTTTTTTACTTTTTTTTTGGTTGATTTTTTTTGGTTGAAACTTTTTTTTTTTTTTGGTTGAATCTCTTTTTTTGGTTTAAACGTTTTTTGATTGAGTCTCTTTTTTTTGGTTGAAACTTTTTTTGATTGAAACTTTTTGTTTGGTTAAGTCTTTTTTTTTTTTGGTTGAACTCGTTTTCTTGCTTATACAACTTTATTTGCTTTGGGGAAGCTTACATGAACATTCTGGGCGGGGCTTAAAGACGAGCGATGGAAGATGTGTTCCGATTGGTTAGCGCTGACTAAAGCGGATGACTCCCTGAGATCTCAGAACTCTGTCCCGAACTGCAGGGCTTCGGTGACGGGACACAGAATGTGAATGGTAAGTAATCTTCAAAAATTACACCATTTAGCAGCTTCTCAAGTGTCCACCCTGTTTCAAAGAAAAAATCTTACACAACTTATGACAACAGTCACATATTTTGTCTGCCGCGATCTCCGGTAGCATATTGTGCTAGCTAATGTTAGCACTAGGTAAAGTTCATAAACTAGGCTTGTGTAATATTCGCCTGTCTTTATGTTGAATTCGTTAACCAGCGCACCTCTGTCGAGTGGCATTAAGCGTGGAAAATACCAAATATACCTGGAGGAAATATGTGTTAAAAACTGTTGCGCAATCCTCAGTGTGTGTGTGTGTGTGTGTGTGTGTGTGTATTAACTAGCATTGAAGCTACAGTGGATCGTTGCACCAATGTTATTAGCTCCACGTTAATCTGCACCACACGTCAAGTGACTGTGCAGATGATTTATTTACCAAGCACATAATCAGTGTTGTCGATGAGGGGAGGCAATGTAACTCTTAAATATATACATTTTCTTCCAGATGTAAAATGTAAAACTAAGCTGGTAGGTCACAGGCCGAAGGAGGATATTCACATAATTTCTGTTTTTTATTATTTGGTGGGTGTGTGTCTTGTACTTAGTTTTATTCCAAATTAGATGTAATATGCCTTTTGCTGTGTTATGATATTAAATTAAATTGGTGCAGGACAGGCTTGTAGGTCTTACTGATTCCTCCAGCTGCTACAGACGATCAGAGCATGAGGATGGAGAGACCAGCAAGTGTTGCGTCAGAGAAGGTCAGGTAGGGAAGTAAGTGTTGCTTTTAGGGGCCGGGTGTGTTTGGCTAAATATATTTCTCCAAGTCAGTTTATTTATTGGTTTTAAAAATAATGCATGCTTATGTGTTAATGATACATTGTAATAAAAATACAAAAATTACCACCAACATCCTGGCAGAAGTAAATAAATAAGTTTATATCAGAGCTTTTTCTTTTTGGATCTGGAACACATTAAAAGCAAATTACCAAATTTGCTTTATTCCCTGTTATGTTAACGTTCAGTTATTTCTCCCTTTTTCATCCTCACTGCAGCTGGAGCTGGTCTGGAGTTCTGTTTGGCTTTAGTGGCTTCCTGGATGGAGACATCGGCTGACCTAAACGCAATATTTTCCCTCTCCCATTATAAACTTTGCTTTTCTTCAACATGGAAAATACTCCTACATCAGTAGCTCTGTTTATTTTGACATCAATCCTTACCTGGCGGCCAATTGATCCTCTTAACCACTGAATGTATCGGAACCACCTGGACTGAGCTGGTTTCGTCAGAGGGAGCCAAGACTTCTCCATAAAATGACTTCCCGTACTTTAAAATGTTCTTCTGGTAAAATTGCATCTTTATGATCCTAAAGATGCATTCTCATAATTAAAAATACTTGTAAAAAAAAAAAATACTTGTAACCTGGCCATAACACTCCATTACACAACTCACAAGAGGAATGATAGAAATAAAGCCACTTTGTGAAAGTATTTTCTGTATTTTGTTTTAGAAAAGATGAAATATTACTTGAAAGCGTTTAATTTTAATATCTCGCATGAAGGCCAAATTACATGCAAAAACTTCACATAATGTTACAACTGAGATAAGGGAAAAAGGTTTGTAAACTGTAGAGTATTACAAAAGAGATTACATGTTATTTTAAGTCCAAACAGTATAACAAAATGAGCACTGAAAATATATAATACACTTTCCAGCAGTTACTCAAACTTGTTTGTCTTTACTGGTGATGAAAACTTGTCACTCTGGAGGTGAGAGGAAGAGCAGCTCAGCCCAGTCCAGGATCACTGCAGTGTCAGGGTAGCTGCTTAAAATCTGCAGGTAGATTTTTGCGTAGCTGGTCCTCCGGTTTTCAGATCCTAATTGTAAATAAAAAGTTATTGAATGTTGTGATGATCCAGCTGACTGTGGACTGATGGTCACTGTACTGGTCAGCGAGGTGCAGGTGCTTGAATCCAAGGGAAAAGCAATTTAACAACAGGAAGGTCTCAAGGGGTCGATGGAGTGTAGTTGATACGAGTTCCTCTCTGTCCTGGGTGAACATCATGGAGAGTCTCAATCATGGCTCAGAAACGCATCAAGAAGCTTTATGACGCAAACCTGAAAAACAAAAATGAATAAAAAAAATACGAGTAAGAGATGATATTTACCTAGACCCAATAAGCCCTAAAGTCTTTTAAGAGTTTTAATTGAAAATAAATTGACTATATCTCAGGAAATTAAATGTTCAAGTGAAACAGTTATTGTATCACAATAAGAGAAACTGCAAAAAAATATTGCAGAGGTGTAACACTGAAGTTACTGAGAAAGAGTAAACTGAAATATTTAAGTAGAAAATGCATGTTAAAATCTGAATACTTTTTTGAATGTAGCTGAAAGGAGAAATATATTTAGCCAAACACACCCGGCCCCTAAAAGCAACACTTACTTCCCTACCTGACCTTCTCTGACGCAACACTTGCTGGTCTCTCCATCCTCATGCTCTGATCGTCTCTAGCAGCTGGAGGAATCAGTAAGACCTACAAGCCTGTCCTGCTTCAGCTGCACTCTGCTGGTCATACTAGAATGGGGAATTAGGAGAACACCAATTTAATTTAATTTAAATTAACACAGCAAAATGCATATTACATCTAATTCGGAATAAAACTAAGTACAAGACACACACCCACCAAATAATAAAAAACAGAAATTATGTGAATATCCTCCTTTGGCCTGTGACCTACCAGCTTAGTTTTACATTTTACATCTGGAAGAAAATGTATATATTTAAGAGTTACATTGCCTCCCCTCATCGACAACACTGATTATGTGCTTGGTAAATAAATCATCTGCACAGTCACTTGATGTGTGGTGCAGATTAACGTGGAGCTAATAACATTGGTGCAACGATCCGCTGTTTTCCCATTTTAGCTTCAATGCTAGTTAATACACACACACACACACACACTGAGGATTGCGCAACAGTTTTTAACACATATTTCCTCCAGGTATATTTGGTATTTTCCACGCTTAATGCCACTCGACAGAGGTGCGCTGGTTAACGAATTCAACATAAAGACAGGCGAATATTACACAAGCCTAGTTTATGAACTTTACCTAGTGTTAACATTAGCTAGCACAATATGCTACCGGGGATCGCGGCAGACAAAATATGTGACTGTTGTCATAAGTTGTGTAAGATTTCTTCTTTGAAACAGGGTGGACACTTGAGAAGCTGCTAAATGGTGTAATTTTTGAAGATTACTTACCATTCACATTCTGTGTCCCGTCACCGAAGCCCTGCAGTTCGGGACAGAGTTCTGAGATCTCAGGGAGTCATCCGCTTTAGTCAGCGCTAACCAATCGGAACACGTCTTACATCGCTTGTCCTTAAGCCCCGCCCAGAATGTTCATGTAAGCTTCCCCAAAGCAAATAAAGTTGTATAAGCAAGAAAACGAATTCAACCAAAAACTCAGAAAAAGTTTCAACCAAAAAAGGGACTCAACCAAAAAAAAAGTTTAAATCAAAAAAAAAGTTTCAACCAAAAAAAAGAGACTCAACCAAAAAAAAGTAAAAAAAAAAAAAAAAACTTAGTGATTTTTGCTTTGACATGATTTTTTTTTTTTTTTGATTGAATACTACTTTTTTTGTTTGACATAATTTTTTTTTTGATTGAATAATTGTGAAACAAATCTAACTCCATAGCTGCGCTGTGACGTGAAATGGGCATTAGCCAATGAAATGCGGCCCCTGTAAGAATACTGAAGAATACTGAAGAATGACTGCTACCATTAAAGATACAGGGGAAAAAGCTTTTTAGTTATCTAGCTTTGCTAGCATAGTCGTTAGCCAGCAGCTAGCTAATAGCACAACAACAACAGCCTAATGTCTGTATGATAAAAAATACTGAATCAATAGATAAGAACAGTTTTTCCTCACCTGTCTCCTCCCGCTCAGTAGTTCTTCAGAGAGAGGCAGATGCAGAGGCCTGTCAGTGTCTGTTGTATTTCATTACCTCTCTGCTTAAACCGCTACTCCGTGCTGAAGCAGAAACGATTTCCGTTATCTGACAAGTAGCAAGTCTACTCCACTTTATTCACCAAAACCGTTTTTTATTTTTTTAATTAACCAAAAACTGTTCTGTAATCTGGAACGTTCGCTACGTTTAGCTTCAGTTAGCCGCCTTATCTTATCTGTCATGCGTCACGGGCAAAAGGTCAAAGGTAACAAGGTGACCGGCTTATTGTGTTGTGCAAAAAAACCCCAACCAAAAAACTAATAATTTTAGCACATGCTATGTGTCAGAAGAGGGCTTAGGAAATAATAATACCAAAAAAAAAAAAAAAAAAGACCAAAAGGGCACTTGGGGGTAAGGAGCAAAAGGGGCAGGTGCTCAAGCTCAACCACTAGCTCATTTCATAGCAGTGTGCTAACTATTGTTGCACAGCATGATGCTAAAATGCATGAGTTTCCTAAGCTAAAGTTTGATCATGGTGGAGAGATGTTAAACTTCTGCTGCTGCATTAGTTACACGTCTACCTGCAGCCCACAACCCCAAACGGATCTCAGAGCAGGTAAACTGATTTTGCTTTCTAAACTCATTTAACATTTCCAACAATCTGACGGCTGCTTACAGCTCAGATGTCCCATGCTGCAGTACCAAAGAGTGTTAGGCTTATTTATTTAATTATTTCCCATTTGGATAGAATCAGACATACTGTAAATCTCTTCTTAACATCCATTCTATACTTTCCATTTCAGATGCCTGGAAGTGAAACATGTAACTGAAACTCCTTGTTTGATGAGAAGAAAAACAAATTTGTTGATCAGTTTTAAAACTAAAGAACTCTGCAGGAAGAGGGAACTAAAATAGATCTAAAATGTATTCTCAAGAGATTATGTTACGTTCAGTCAAAGCAGTATTTTTGTTGTTGTTGTTTTTCTAAAAGGACAAAAAAGCTTCCAACATTATATCAAACGAGAAAGCTTTGTAAAATAGAACTCAAGAGTAAAGAAATAGAAAATTGTGTTTTACCTTTGCAGACCTGGCTCCCTGTAAGATTACTACTGTACACCTCCATCATCACACTGGTTAAATCATAAGAGCACATAGATCTCTGAACCTGCAGTATCGCTTCCATTATCACTATCACTTCCTTTGCAAGAGCATAAAAAGGTTCCACAACCTGCTAAAACTCTGGCATGAAAAGGAAATACAGAAACATATGCTTACCAGTCAGAACACTGGCTGTATTGTAGGATATGTCCTAATGCAAATGGATCCTTGTGTGGTTTGAAGGCACTGCACTGAGCCACAATAAAGTATCAGACATGAGCACAGCGCCGGCCGTGACGATATGCTGAGCTTTTAAATGTGTCTCAGTGCAAACCGACGTATTGTAAAGGTTTTACTCGGTTGCACTCCATGTTGACACGGTTGCTTCACATTACTTCTGTACACACACCAGTGGCACGTCCATGCTAACAATGCTAACTCTAAGTGGTTTCCTGCTATCAGGTCAGGTTTCTCATGACTTTTCCTTTGAGATTTGATGTTGAGAGTTGTCTTTCTGCATTGGCGTGCAGAAAGACAACTTTAGGCAAGGCGAAACAGCAACCATATGAAAAATTCACAACAGCTATGACTGGGTCACACTTTAGCATGGCAGACGCACACTAAACTTTAACTTCTGATGGAAATCAAAACCTCAGAGGTTAAAGTGACATTCTCTGTGTCAATTAAACATCCTACAGTGGATGGATGTTTATAGGTGGGCCGGTAGGAACTGATAACTGTATGGTTTAATTTGTTCTCTTCATTCTGTTCCTAAAAAGATGTACTGTAATATAATTTTCAAATATTTGAATAGTATTTATAATCATACAAATCCAACAAAAGTAATACAAGGTATCTGATATGAGCCTATGAGTTTCATATACAGCACATTTCCATGAATGTATAATGTGTAAACATTATACATTCATGGAAAAAATCAACAAAAACGATAACATAATCCAAAAGAATGCATTCAAATAGAAAATGTATTTATATATCTGTAAAAATGATGTAACATTTTGATTATTGCAATAAATGTTATCTATGGCATTGGGTTGTTATTTTGAGAGATGAAGTAAAGTAAAAACTGGAAAATGTATGTAACCATTGACTGCTGTCACTGGATGTTGGCAGATACCTGACTGTTAGCTGGCTGAATGTGTATCTTACTGAAGGTTGTATCCTCCAGACTGGCTGGTTACAATAACAAGAGTTCAACTTCAATTACATATTAAAGCTGAAAGCAGCCTCAACCTGCCCTCACAGCTCAGTGCTGCTCCGGCCTCGTGGCGACCGCCAAGGCAACATTTCATCTTCAGGCAAATAAAATAAGATCATTTATTATTCTCCCATAGGAAAATTTGTCTAGGAAGCAGGGGCAAAAACTGCAGTACAACAATCAGCATGTCCAAAGAGGACAATAGCCGTAAATAAATATATAAAAGCAAAAAATACATAAAATCACAAGTGTCAGATCGGCAGTACTTCCCCATAACCATTTCCATTCACATTCACATACAATACATCCTCTACATGCTACTCATGATCACTGTCTGGGCTTCCTGTTAGTTTGTCCAGGCCCTGCTAGTCGGCAGGCCACCTACCGGCCCACCACCTTTATCAGGTTAATGGAGAGAGGTACAAATGAATGTTTCAGCGGTTATATGTACATAAAGGAACCCTGTACTTTCCCTTTGAATTCATTAGTTATAATCCTTAGTTAAATCGTGCAAATTGCTCTTTAATGCCTTTTGCTCATACAGCATTTTATGAAAGATCATTTTTATTTTTGCAGCATCATTGTCTCTGCAGGAACCGGCAGATGAAAGTCTTGTTAAACTGTTGGAAAAGCTTGCATGAAAGACACTACAGCCTGCGATCAACAGCAGTAATACCAGTACCATCTGATAAATATTTGACTTGACTTCCTGTGGGAAGTCTATGAACTCTGCCACTGCAGCTCCACTTCCCCCTCCCACACCACCCTTCCTCCATTCACATCACCATATTTTGTCATCTGAATGACACTGAGTTTTAGTTTAGTTGAGTTTTTGTAATTAAGATGATGTGTTTTCATTTTAACTGTATATCTGCAGTTTATTAGTCAATTTTTTTTTATCATTTCATTTTTACATATTTATGCGTTTTGCTTTAGTTCTGGGATTAATGACGTCTTACACCTTTAAGCAAATCACCAAAGAGCACAGCACAATGCTGCTTTCAGCCCAAGACACCAACCCTGGAGAAAGGAGACATTCCTTTTCCTGATGAAGTTCCATAGATCTGCTGTGAGTTATGGAGTCTCTTTTGCCACAAACCCAACATTTTTGTACTCATTTCCTCTTATTTTTATGTAATGTACAGCACGGTGTTGCTCTCATTGTGCAGAAAAAGAAAAACATATTGTTGCTTAACCTTGACTTTGATGTATAATAATTATTACATCAAATATTTTATTGCTATTAATCACATTTCTCTTAATACATACAATAGTTCCAGTTGGAACCTTCGTATTTTTGTGTTTCTGGCAGGCCTGCAAATCTGACGCACAAACAACATCCTGTAACAGGAGTGAAGGGATGAGGAAGCTGGTTCTCTTGGCCCACTGAGTGTTCATTTTTGCTTTGAAAAACAACCTGATGTAATGCTGGAAAAGACTATTGTTGTAATCAAGCTGTGCTAAAAGGAGTTAGCCTTTCAACGAAGCTATCAAGCCTAAAATATCATCTGAATGTTAAACATGTCAGCGTCCACAGTCCACATTTCTGAAGAGGTTCCAGGGATGATCAGGGCCTCCAAGAAACACCAGAATCCTGAATAGCACTTTGCATCAATCTGATGGCTGAAAAATAACAAATTAAGAACAACAAATATTTTTGTTCTGGAGCTCATATGTCTATTTATTCAATAATTTAGGAGCAAATAGGCTTTTTGAATTGAAAATGTAGATTATTTTGTTAATAGCCTATTTTAATTTTTCATTAAAATGTGATTAATTTCAGACCCTCCAGTTAACTTGATTAAAAATGATGATTTAGTAATAATCTAATGCATGATTAGCTTTCATTTGGCAGGTTTGCTGTCAGCTGCTGTCTGTTCTTCTGTTGGAAACAAACTGTTCTGTAAACTGTTCATTTTTCTGACAACAATGAGTACTTGTTATGAGGTTCTTCGAACAGCCGTTAACATTATGTCAGCCAGAAGCAAATAATCTTAACATGATATTTGCCCTGAGTGAGATGATCAGATATAACCAAAGCCGAATCTACCAGTCAGGTCAGTCTGTCCTGTAATGACTTTGGTATTAGATAATAAAATAAGCACAAGCTGCAGAGCGCCAAAGCCCGGGCTGCGATCGCTCTAGCGGGGTTTACTTCCTTGTTAGGCATCCATAAAAAGTCCCAGGTCCTTCCAGCCGTACACCCAGTGGCGCAACTGCACATTATTCAGGTGGATGCGAAAACATAAATCGCCCCCCCCCCCGGGGGAAGGAACTTCAGGGTGAAGGACCGACGCTTAACACCCCCCCGAGGCGACGCTACGTGGACTGTAAAACTCGCTACATGTACCACGTTATGTGCGAGAGGTGAAGGAGCGTGAGGCGCGCTGAATTGTATGGGAAAACATAATCGGCGCGTCGCCCTCTCCAGACGGGGTTTTGGCGCCCCCTCTGGTGCTGCGCCCCTATGCGTTGCATACGCTGCATACCCACTTTTTGCGCCTCTGCGTACACCATCACCTTTTCACAGCATCATCACCCCGCCCGGCGCCTGGTTCACTCGACCCCAGGGGCTATGAGCCGGTGATACCGCGGCCCAGGCTCTGAAGGTTAATGACTTGATGAAGCAGTTTATCGGGACAGAGACGGAGCTGCTTACCTGTCACTCAGGCCGGACTGGCCGCTCCCCTCCTCTCCGCTGCAGGGATGCTGCCCATGCATGCAGCCTCTGCTTGCGCGGAGGCAGGGAGCCGCGGCTGTGCGTCTGCTGGGGAGAACAGGAGGGCAGGAAGCGGGGAGGCATCTGGATGTGTTCTCCGGGCTGCTCTCGCTACAGACCTGCGGATCCAGACAGAGTCGGCCAGGCTGCAGCTTCGCTTCAGCTCTGCTGCGGTCTGGGCTTTTATAAATAGACTGCTCCCTCCCCTCAGCTGCTTAGGGCTCCGTTCCTGCGTGGAAAACAGAAAGTAATTGATTGGCTCATGCATCAGAGACATTCCCATGTTGGTTTATTAAAATAATATCTGAGAATCTTTGGAATGTGATACCTCATTGTTTCCTAGCCTTCCTGTTGTCCTCGGGTCATTTTGACCCGAGGACAACATTGTAAAGATGGGTCATTTTTCTAATTATTCTTATTAGAAGATGAACCAACAGCTGGGATTCTTAGTACTGTAAAGTCAATGTCACTTGATGGTTTCATTGCTTGTGAACTTCGCATCCTAACAGTAACCTAACAAATATTCAACGAGCTTGTTGTTTTTATTTCTTACAGGTTTTTTTTGCAGTTGATTTCTTATGGGTCAAACAGAGTTTCACGATGTGACGCTGATGAATTAGCTGCATGTTGGCACCCAGAATGCAGCTTCTGTAAGTTAACATATTCTTTCCTTGCATGCATGAGGCTGCACAATATTAGAAAATCTTCTGATGCTAATATCATATTTTCTTCTTCCCTTTGCTTATAGTCTGTGATTTTATCGCTCTGTGACCTTCAGCGTTTTGGGCAAGGTCATTTGTGTCCACTGTAACACTTTCTCCAACTGGCTAAAAAATCACATTTGTATGTAAAAGGCAAGTTAGTAACAATACAATTCAATTCAGTTTATTTATAAAACACCAATTTATAAACGTTGTCTCCAAGCAATTTATTAAAAAAAACATAATTTAAATTCAATAGAACACATTCCAACTGATCCCAGTTATCAAAGTTATTATCATTAAGTTCAGTTTATTAATCAGATTAGTTTATTATTCAAATCAGTTTAAAAAGTTTCTATCTAAGATTGCTTGGAGTCATTGCCTTGCAGCAGTCAGTCTTTCTGGACCAACAATTGTTTGTGTTGTGTCATTCACTTTACAGCAATCCCTTACACTGAACATGCATGTAGCAACAGTGGAGAGGAAAAACTCTCCTTAAACAGGAAGAAACCTCCAACAGAACCAGAGCGTGGCTCAGTACAAGCAGCCATCTGCCACAAAGGGTTGAGGGGGTTGAGAAGACAAAGCAGAGACACAAAAAAGAAACAGATGAACTGAGAGGAGCTTGTTCATGAAAAGTAAAAAGTTAATAGCAGTAGTTGTTGGCAGCATTCTCTGAGCTGATGCTCTCCCACAGGAAGCCAAACGGAATGCCCAGACCACAGGTGCAACTTCTATTTAGGAAAAAATAGCTGAGAGAACACAAAAAGTTAAAAGCTGAAATAACAGTAAATAATGCAAGTTGAAGAGTAAGAAGGTGAGAAACAAGTGGTCAGATTGTCCTCCTGCTGCCGTCTACAGCGGCCGTTCCACTGAATGGAACAAAGTAGATTCTTGAGCCACTGGATTGATATGTTCATTATCGTGTTGGGAAGACATTTAACAGGAGGAGGACTGAGATTTTCAGTAAATAAGACTTTATTCTTACATCTCTCTTCAAAATTGTCGATACTCCTCCAAACCGTCCTGTCAGTCAGACTGCAGATGTGATGCCAGGATGTAACACAGCTGGTCTCAAAGCTTTAAAGTCAGTGGTTCTTAACCTTTTTTGAGGTACCAAACCCACCAGTTTCATATGC
>NW_006800424.1:124386-131391 GCF_000485575.1 Poecilia formosa
AGCGTGACTGATCACTTCAGTGATACAGACTTAGAAGTGTACTCCCTCAGACCCTCTCAACAGAAGGACAAACACACCAGTGTGGTAAGTCTCATGGAAATCAGTAATCCCCAGGGAGAGGAATGAACTGTGTCTGGAAACTCCAGTTATTGTGTTTTTCCTGGGCCTGTCTCTGGAGAGAGGATCAGCTCCCAGAGTCCCACTCTGTGACATGGGTCCTATGGCTGCAGCCAGAAACAGAGTCAATATGACTGACCGTATTTCACTGAAGGCCTTCCATTTTTTATTTATTTTTTCAGGTGTGCTACTCCACAACTTTTACTGGCTTGGTCTGGCCGCCTCTATGAACATGTTTTGGGGGTGTTGCATCTAATAAATATTAATTCATGTCATAATGACACTTTAATTGCAATAAATAATAAAATGTGCAATTGATTTGAGTTAAAGGTTCTTCATACAAATAATCAGTTATTCAATTAATATAATGTTTTTCTTATGTTGCATTTTGTGACTTTAATTGATTTTTTAGGCTATCTGTGTATTTCTGCAGTTATTCTCATCGTTGCCAGTCATACTTCTCAACAGCTTTCCTTCATAAAAAAACTTTATCAGAGATATAAAAAACAGCATGACAAGGCACACTTCACAGAAAAACTGAGCAAAAAACATCTAACGTTTACTTAAAGTGTGATCTATTTCATAAAATGTACTTGTCACCTTTATTGTTTAATTACACATTAAATGTTTAAAGATGGGCTCTTTCATCTGGTTTGTCATGATGCAGTGTGGCGGTGGATGCAAACGCAGCAGGCAGTAGATGTACTTTATGTGGATGTTATTTCAATAAACAAAATAAAGCAAAACAAACCCAAAAAAACCAGTGTCCTGACACTGGGTTTTTTGTTACATTACATCTGCTTGTAATGTAACAAGCAGATGTAATGTAATGTCTGCTTGTTACATCAGATGTAACAAGCAGATGTCTGATTATATAATTTACTTTAATCACATAACATATTTATTTAAAAATAGAATTTTTCATGACATGTATGTTTATTACCTGAAATATTTTAAATATCAAATTTTTACTTAAAATGTGATTCATTGCTTCACCTGTGTAGTGGCGATTGTTTGTCAAACCAAACATCCAATGCAAGTTCCATTAAGCCACTACAAAGGCACAGGGGTCAAGTTTCTCAACGCAGGCAAAAGAAGGTTCAATGTCAAAACTTGTAAATTGTTCTTGATGATTTATTTTTACATTTTTGCAAAACAATTACAGAGTTCAAACTTCCCTTTGTTCTCTCTGCTACCACTCTTGCTCTGGTAAAAACCATAGGCCCCAAACCCAAATACCTGCTGGTCCTTTACCAGGCCCCTACACTTATAGAAAGTGGACCAACCCACATCACTTCCTGTTTACTTAGAAAATAAATAAGAAAAATAATAAAACAAAAGATAAACAAAATCAATGATTATTAACCTACAAATAAGTTCTGTAAATAATACAAAAAATATAAATTTAAGAATAAACTAACAAAATTAAAATGGATAAAGAAAATAAAGAATAAATAGCTCCAACAACCTATTTACATGCAACTTGAAGTGCTTGAATCAAACGTCTCATGAATGTTTACCACATTAAATTATTAAATGAGAGAAAACAGCCACTTCCAACTGTACACATATTTCAACACAAATAGTTCATGTTCCTCTTCAAAGTGTGCAGCCTTGTTGAGCTCCTCTCCTGGGGTTTCTTCCTCGGCACCCTCTCCAACTTGCTCCTCTTCTATTGCCTCCGCTACTGTGTTTTCATTATTTGCCTCTTGTGGGGTAAATAATGAAAACAGTCTCAGTAACTTGCTCCCCCACTTGTTGATCCACCATGGTCTTGCTGTATCGCCTTTTTAATTGACGCGCATGTCGGTCTGATGTTGTGGTGTTTACCTCGCAGTCACCCATATTCAGCTCTGGAACCCAGTCAGGATTGAGCTAATCCATTTCATATGTCGGTTTGCCTTGAAGAGGACGTTTCAGAACACACATCAGTATTAATACTGTAAATTTGATAACACTAGAAAACTTAAATAGTTTATTTTACAATAATGGAATAACCTCTATGTCCACTGACAAAACTCGGACTACGCTACATAAACAATATAAGCCCGATCTAAACAAGGTTGACCCACTTAAATGAATTCAACATAAACTGAACATGAGTATACCCGGACAAAATCATAGCAAAAAATTATGACACAACACCAACAAAGCAAATTTAGACACTCACCAGAATGGAAATGTCTGGAGCAAACTTGTAGGTATCTGGGGATGTTGGAGAATGTAATATCAGGACGTCTCACCGCTGATACCCAGACCACTCGTTTTCTTTTCGTTCGCTCCAATAGCTTAGCCTCCTCGCGTTGTTTCCAAGCAGGAAATTAGTGAAATGAAAGTCCGTTTTCCATCTTTTTACCGTTTCAGTCGTGTGATCGGACATTACATTCAATAACGCAGCAAGTTTGTACCATAGCTAAATTATTTTAAGTAACTTGAATTAAAAAAATCTGAGAGAACGTTGTTTTTGTCGGTTATGTTTATGGCCCCCAAAGATGGCGGGCCTTCCATCTACAGCCTAACGTCTACAGCAGTGACGTCACATTGCAAAGCTCTATTGGCCAATAGTAGAGGAGCTGGACATAGAAGGCAGCTCTCCTCATTAACAACGATGCAGCAGAAAAGAGCAAGCAGAAATAGAGGAAGCAGAAATAGACCAAGCAAAAAAAAAAAAGACCAAGCAGAAAAAGGGCAAGTAGAAAAGGGAGAAGCAAAAAGAAAAAAAAGATCAAATAAAATATTTACTTTTCTTGACAAAAACGCATGTTTAGGGGAAATGAAAAAGAAAGTATATAGATTACTTGACAGAAACGAAAAAACGAGTCTATTTTGTTTTCTCATTTTTCATTTCAAACGAAAAAACGAACTGCCTGAAAATACGGAGTCCCTAAGGGGACATAGAGAGGGAGAGAGGAAAAAAAAAGAAGAAATCCTGACTTACTTTCTCGAGATTCCGAGAAACTAAGTCAAGATCCTGACTTAGTTTCTCGAACATCCAACTTAATTCACTAAGTCCTTCCATCTCAATTTGCTAAGTTTTTATAACTTAATTCATAGGGGAGTTTAACATGACAAATTTAAATCACTCTTACTCAAATCATTTATTTTGTTCTTATGAACATTTAAAATCTCTTTGACTTAATTCTACAGAAAGTCAACTCAAACTTTTAAGTAGTTCCAAACTAAATATTTTGGGCTGCAAACTTCTTAGTTTGCAGCCTAATACTCTTTTTACAGTGTCATCTAAATACACTCTAACTTAAAAGTTACAAATCTTTTCCTTAAATTACCTTTTTACTTTGACTTTACTTGAAATAATTAAGTTCAATACCATATTTGTATCCCACATCTGACACCATGACTCAAACTTACCAGGGACAGATTCCCTGGTAAGCGACCGTGGCTCTGTGGGTAGGGTCGTCATGTATGTTTGATTCCAGCTTCCTGCTGCCACATGTCGATGTGCCCCTGGGCATGGCACTTAACCCCAAATTGCCCACCGATCTGCGTATCACAGATCTTGCACATTTATACACATGTATAAATGTGTGAGGGTTTCTGAGTGCTAATAAGGCACGTGCAGAGGGGGGGCATAAAGGGGCTTGAGCACCTGTCCCTTTTGCTCCATGCCCCCAAGTGCTCTTTCGGTCCAATTTTTATTTTTTATTTTTGTATTATTTCCTAAGCCCAAAAATAAAATTATTTGGTTTTTTGTTGGGGTTCTTTTTTGTATTTTTCAAGAAAAACAACATAATAAGCCCCCTGGTCACCTTGTTACCTTTGACCTTTTGCCCATGACACAATTGCCTCTTGCACAGTGAGATAAGGCGGCTAACTGTGGAGCTAAACGTAGCGAACGTTCCAGATTACACAGCAGTTTTTGGTGAATTAAAAAAGTTTTTGGTGAATAAAGTGGAGTAGACTTGCTACTTGTCAGATGACGGAAAACGTTGAACGTTGTATTGTTTCTACTTAAGCACGGAGTAGCGGTTTAAGCAGAGAGGTAATGAAATTCAACAGACACTGACAGGCCTCTCTGCATCTGCCTTCCGATTTCCCATTTAGTGCACAAAACGAAAAGGGAAAAAACGGATAACGAGCGCTCAATTGTGATTTTCATTTTATTTTTAACCAGTGGTCTCACCCGGAAGTTCTCTCTGTCCCGCACACTTTGTTTTTGTAAATTCGTCCAAAGCGGCATGTATTTAATTTAATCATGATACCTTCACACAGAAAACCTTATACGGTGACGTTGTTTTGTATATGAAGCTGGTAGCTTCTAAATGTAGCTTCCGATTCTGTAAATGGCTAAAGAGCTAGTCCGCCAAATTTTTACCAACCTTTAATCTGCTCTGGTTTAAAAAGACGCTCAAACCGCGACTAGAGCATTCTGCCAGTCATTCAAATGTGGCCTGGTAAAATGAGAAAACCAGACACAAAGTTATAAATGGGTTGTTGTTGTTTTTTTATTCCCCGAATAAAGTATTGTTAAATTGATTTGGAGTTAGACAGAACAGTAAATTTTGGGTAAAGATCTTTCAGTGACAGCTACTTTAATAGACGGAATCAAATAAATTTGTTTATATAATGTGCATAAACAACTGAAGCAGGCACGCTCCTACCAGAAAAGAAAGAAATAAAATCACACAGACTTCCCACAATAAAATCAAGCCAGTGTAACATTTCAAAATACTCACATAGTAAGCTTTGCTTACAACACAAAATCTCGGAAGGCAACAGGCCGTTCACTCTAACTGGCAATGTATAGTAAAGTCAGATAACATACATTCAGTGAAATAACAGATCGTTTATCTAGAGCCAGACATCGTTAAACAGAAACTCACAATATGCCAAGACATACCAAGCCCCACAATTTCTCCCGGAGCCCGAACAAACTCCACAGTTTGTCACAGAAACCTTCCGTTTAGGACAGCAGAAAACCGTTAGGCACGTTAGCACCCCGTAGCAAGCAGGACAAAGCTACTTCTACCGGTCTAACGGTTTTCACCCCATTCTCTAACTAGTTGGCACACACAGCCCCCTCTGGTGGCCACTGTGGAAACAAAGCCTCACCACTTGGCTACACAAACCATATAGTTTTTTTTAAGTTTTTCATTTCTGAATAGCATTAGCATACCAGTTATAATCCGGTATGCATGAACAAGCATGCAGAAAAGGTTGATTATCCAAAAAATACAATAAAAATTTATCTATTTCTACCAGGTAGGAAATGTGCCAATTAGTATATTAAAAGCTTAACTAAATAAATGTTTGCATGGAAGAGGATTTAGGAAAGAAAAAAGGTAATCATTCTGACTGTAATCTCAGAATTCGGACTTTAATCTAAATAAATAATTTTGCACATCGGTTGGTGTTAGAAAAATGTTATAAGCCCCTTATCCTCTTCTGTGGTTTAACAGCTCACAATATTTTTTTTTCACATTTTTATAAGTGAAGTATGACTGTCCAATTAGAAATGAAAACTTTTGTCCCCTTCATGAGACCATTTACTTATAACTTATTAGACTCAACTGACTAAACATAATGAACATAATAAACATAAACTTTTGAGTTGATTCTTTCCATTATTTCTTAGCACTGGATTTATAAGCAAGAAACATTAAAATAATTATTTCAGATTTAATTTGTATCAACCTTTATGTAATCAGAGCTTTAAACTCAAATCTTACAAAATAAACAGGGACAAAATGTTTTCATAAAAATGTATTTATTACAATAACATACAAGCAGATATTCAGCCAATGTTTGGGGAATCATGACAAAATATTCCTATAATTTATGTATATGTAGGAAGAGGATCACTGGGAGATTCTGGGAAGCTGGATCCAAACCTGGAGCTGAGGCCTCTCCTCCTCAAGAGCCCCCTGCCTGAAACAATAAAAAATAAATATTAAAAAAAAGTTCACGCTGCACGTAAGAAGCAAACTGGAGGGAAGAATATATTTCACACACACACACACACACACACACAAAAATCCTGAGCCTGACACTTATAGTGGTGATAGAAATGAACTATAACCGTTGCTATTGCCACAGTTTAATAAAAAGTGTCTTTGAATAATGGAAACAATTGCTTCTAACAATACAATTAACAATACAATTAGCTAAACACTCAAACTTAAATAAGACTTCAGTACATTTCAACTTAAAATGTAAAATGTCTGTGCCCTAAAGGTTTGCCTTACAGGCAAAAATCCCTCAACATTAGATAAGAGTCCTTTCAGTCTATGTTTGTGCAAGTAATTTAGAACATGCAACATTACCAACTAAATCTGTTTCTCAGCCTTTTTTGGGCCAGCGTCCCCATCCCATATCCAGGTCCCTCTCTGCCCCCCACCAAAGAATTTGTAGGCTACTTTGCACTGACTATTATTTTATTATTAATACTACTATCACTATTGCAGATGTTTTGATTTTTATGCTTGTTTCTGTATTTATCATCAAAATAATTTCCCAGAGAACAAAAAACCCATGGGAATAGAAATTATTTTCACAGGCGTCTACGAAAAATGCAATGAACATTCAACTTAAAATCGGTAGGCCTAACAGCAGCCAGAGTGGAAAAAATATTCTTGTTCTGTGCCATTTTCTAGTTGTTAAATATTCCACAAAATGACCAGAAAAAAGATGTTCAACATGCCAGTTTAAACTTTGATTTATTTGCAAAACGACTGAGCTCTGCAACATTAAAACATAGATAGAACTGTAACTACATTAATCATAACTCTTCTGTTCTTCAGTGTTTCTGTCGATTTCTGGTGGTGCAGCTCTGTGCTGCCTTCAGGAGAATGGGACATCAGAGTATCATCCATAAAAGTTCACCCACATGGCATTTATTGTGCAAACCAGAGCTTTCAGTGGAAAAACAAA
>NW_006800424.1:131401-146648 GCF_000485575.1 Poecilia formosa
AGGTGAAATGAAAAAGAAAGTATATACATTACTTGACGGAAACGAAAAAAAAACGAGTCTATTTTGTTTTCTCATTTTTCATTTCAAACGAAAAAACGAACTGCCTGAAAATACGGAGTCCCTAAGGGGACATAGAGAGGGAGAGAGGAAAAAAAAATAAGAAATCCCGACTTTAACATGACAAATTTAAGTCACTCTTACTCAAATCATTTATTTTGTTCTTATGAACATTTAAAATCTCTTTGACTTAATTCTACAGAAAGTCAACTCAAACTTTTAAGTAGTTCCAAACTAAATATTTTGGGCTGCAAACTTCTTAGTTTGCAGCCTAATACTCTTTTTACAGTGTCATCTAAATACACTCTAACTTAAAAGTTACAAATCTTTTCCTTAAATTACCTTTTTACTTTGACTTTACTTGAAATAATTAAGTTCAATACCATATTTGTATCCCACATCTGACACCATGACTCAAACTTACCAGGGACAGATTCCCTGGTAAGCGACCGTGGCTCTGTGGGTAGGGTCGTCATGTATGTTTGATTCCAGCTTCCTGCTGCCACATGTCGATGTGCCCCTGGGCATGGCACTTAACCCCAAATTGCCCACCGATCTGCGTATCACAGATCTTGCACATTTATACACATGTATAAATGTGTGAGGGTTTCTGAGTGCTAATAAGGCACGTGCAGAGGGGGGGCATAAAGGGGCTTGAGCACCTGTCCCTTTTGCTCCATGCCCCCAAGTGCTCTTTCGGTCCAATTTTTATTTTTTATTTTTGTATTATTTCCTAAGCCCAAAAATAAAATTATTTGGTTTTTTGTTGGGGTTCTTTTTTGTATTTTTCAAGAAAAACAACATAATAAGCCCCCTGGTCACCTTGTTACCTTTGACCTTTTGCCCATGACACAATTGCCTCTTGCACAGTGAGATAAGGCGGCTAACTGTGGAGCTAAACGTAGCGAACGTTCCAGATTACACAGCAGTTTTTGGTGAATTAAAAAAGTTTTTGGTGAATAAAGTGGAGTAGACTTGCTACTTGTCAGATGACGGAAAACGTTGAACGTTGTATTGTTTCTACTTAAGCACGGAGTAGCGGTTTAAGCAGAGAGGTAATGAAATTCAACAGACACTGACAGGCCTCTCTGCATCTGCCTTCCGATTTCCCATTTAGTGCACAAAACGAAAAGGGAAAAAACGGATAACGAGCGCTCAATTGTGATTTTCATTTTATTTTTAACCAGTGGTCTCACCCGGAAGTTCTCTCTGTCCCGCACACTTTGTTTTTGTAAACTCGTCCAAAGCGGCATGCATTTAATTTAATCATGATACCTTCACACAGAAAACCTTATACGATGACTTTGTTTTGTATATGAAGCTGGTAGCTTCTAAATGCAGCTTCCGATTCTGTAAATGGCTAAAGGGCTAGTCCGCCCAATTTTTACCAACCTTTAATCTGCTCTGGTTTAAAAAGACGCTCAAACCGCGACTAGAGCATTCTCCGGTCATTCAAACCATATAGTTTTTTAAGTTTTTCATTTCTGAATAGCATTAGCATACCAGTTATAATCCGGTATGCATGAACAAGCATGCAGAAAAGGTTGATTATCCAAAAAAATACAATAAAAATTTATCTATTTCTACCAGGTAGGAAATGTGCCAATTAGTATATTAAAAGCTTAACTAAATAAATGTTTGCACCGAAGAGGATTTGGGAAAGAAAAAAGGTCATCATTCTGACTGTAATCTCAGAATTCGGACTTTAATCTAAAAAAATAATTTTGCACATCGGTTGGTGTTAGAAAAATGTTATAAGCCCCTTATCCTCTTCTGTGGTTTAACAGCTCACAATATTTTTTTTTCACATTTTTATAAGTGAAGTATGACTGTCCAATTAGAAATGAAAACTTTTGTCCCCTTCATGAGACCATTTACTTATAACTTATTAGACTCAACTGACTAAACATAATGAACATAATAAACATAAACTTTTGAGTTGATTCTTTCCATTATTTCTTAGCACTGGATTTATAAGCAAGAAACATTAAAATAATTATTTCAGATTTAATTTGTATCAACCTTTATGTAATCAGAGCTTTAAACTCAAATCTTACAAAATAAACAGGGACAAAATGTTTTCATAAAAATGTATTTATTACAATAACATACAAGCAGATATTCAGCCAATGTTTGGGGAATCATGACAAAATATTCCTATAATTTATGTATATGTAGGAAGAGGATCACTGGGAGATTCTGGGAAGCTGGATCCAAACCTGGAGCTGAGGCCTCTCCTCCTCAAGAGCCCCCTGCCTGAAACAATAAAAAATAAATATTAAAAAAAAGTTCACGCTGCACGTAAGAAGCAAACTGGAGGGAAGAATATATTTCACACACACACACACACACACACACAAAAATCCTGAGCCTGACACTTATAGTGGTGATAGAAATGAACTATAACCGTTGCTATTGCCACAGTTTAATAAAAAGTGTCTTTGAATAATGGAAACAATTGCTTCTAACAATACAATTAACAATACAATTAGCTAAACACTCAAACTTAAATAAGACTTCAGTACATTTCAACTTAAAATGTAAAATGTCTGTGCCCTAAAGGTTTGCCTTACAGGCAAAAATCCCTCAACATTAGATAAGAGTCCTTTCAGTCTATGTTTTTGCAAGTAATTTAGAACATGCAACATTACCAACTAAATCTGTTTCTCAGCCTTTTTTGGGCCAGCGTCCCCATCCCATATCCAGGTCCCTCTCTGCCCCCCACCAAAGAATTTGTAGGCTACTTTGCACTGACTATTATTTTATTATTAATATTACTATCACTATTGCAGATGTTTTGATTTTTATGCTTGTTTCTGTATTTATCATCAAAATAATTTCCCAGAGAACAAAAAACCCATGGGAATAGAAATTATTTTCACAGGCGTCTACGAAAAATGCAATGAACATTCAACTTAAAATCGGTAGGCCTAACAGCAGCCAGAGTGGAAAAAATATTCTTGTTCTGTGCCATTTTCTAGTTGTTAAATATTCCACAAAATGACCAGAAAAAAGATGTTCAACATGCCAGTTTAAACTTTGATTTATTTGCAAAACGACTGAGCTCTGCAACATTAAAACATAGATAGAACTGTAACTACATTAATCATAACTCTTCTGTTCTTCAGTGTTTCTGTCGATTTCTGGTGGTGCAGCTCTGTGCTGCCTTCAGGAGAATGGGACATCAGAGTATCATCCATAAAATTTCACCCACATGGCATTTATTGTGCAAACCAGAGCTTTCAGTGGAAAAACAAAAGTTCCAGGTCCTTTTAATGCCTCACAAATATGAGACAGAAACATGGATTATATCTTTATATAGACCTGTCTATTGATTTATAAATCAATAGACATAACCTATAGGTTATAAATCAATAACCTATAGGTTAATAGTTTTACTGGACAGAAATTACAAAGAACAAATCTGGTTCTTAATCAAATCCTAATGAGTCAAACTGAAAGTGTCATGGAGTCATCAACCTCATGACATTAACACTGACATGAAAAATAATATTGAAGAAATAAATATATCAAATCTAATTAAAAACATAAATAAGTGATAAGTTATTTACTGTTATGGTCTGTAAGATATATTTATTCTCAGTACTAAATATGGTCTCAACAAACCCATGGCACTTCAACAATATTATTTTACCTTTTATCTGGAAATAGTGTCTGTTTATTCTTGCCATACAGTCCACTGTATTTGACCATCACTAATCTTCACTCATCACTTGCTGCGCCGCCTAATCATCATGTGTTGATTTTTCACTGTTCAGCGTCGGATTCTCTGTTTTTAATTATTAATTCGTTCGTCGCTCTGTTTTACGTCCCGCTTCTCCTGTTTCAGAGTTTTGCGCAATGTGCGCGTCGTTTTTTTCCCCTTCTTTTGTTTTTTTTAACCCCCTAAGGTGCAAGGCGTATCGATGGGGAAAAGGCAGACTGACATAAACCTTTTAAAACAACGGAAACAATTTCGGTATTATGATTATTGAAATTTAAAAGTGCTGTGTTGTTCCATCACCCCCGTTTCATACCGGACCACTTACAGCTCTGGTGTTAACGCTATAAAATGAACGCTCTCTATCGTGGTATCACCATGGAGGGATTTCTTTATTTAAATGGGTTCATTTTTCAGAGCGATACAAAGTGAGGGTATCGTGATTTTAGTAATTACATGTTTATAAGAGTTATTTTCTGTTGTCCTTCCATGGAAGCGGGCAGCTTTCAAACGGAAATAAAACACTTTTTAATATAAGTTGCTGCTTTGACATAATCACAGAACTGCCAAAACATATGTACAAAAATCCTAAATAAAACATAAAATATTAGAAAATCAGAGAGCAGACAAAGTGAATCACAGCAACGTCCTCAGCCGGTGCAACGCTGAACTGATGCTGTGAAGCTACTAGCAGGAGCTGCGCCAAAAGCTACAAACACTGAAAAGAAGAAGAGCTGCCATGGATACAGTTGCAGCAAAGCATGATTTAATGTTACAAAATACAGTTTTAGAAAGTTGCTCAAAGTCTAAACTGGTATTGTTGTGATTGTAAGGTGCAAATGCCCCCCAAGGAAATCCCAGCACCCCCCTTTTGCAAAAATTTCCGCCAGCTTCCCGTTGTTCTGTCAGATAGCCATGCGTTGTCAGATCGTCATACGCGTATGACAAGCTGACGACTCCTCTCAATATCGCGGACCTCCTGCAGAATGCGCATGCGTGCGCATGCGCTCTTACCATATGTATGCTATTCTGACATGTATGGCTATCTGATAGAACACCGTCTTGTCCCCTTTCCTCTAGCCATGCCCAGCGCCACTTGTTTTTAATTCCTTTCTCAAGTAAACGTGTTTTTTTACCGGATGAGACAAACTCCATCTTCTTTCATATCGCATTTGATTTAACCGCCGAACCGAACGCATGCGCTTCTTTTCTACAAACCATTTTACAGGTCAAGAACACAGGAGCTAGAATTCTGATTGGCAGACATCTTTGTCTATTATCTACAGTTGAGGCGGGCCGTTTTGAAAAGCCGGAAGTCTGGCCCCCAGATGGAGCTCTTTAACCCCGGAGACTACAGTCTGGTTGAGGCGGACCATGAAGATGGGTTGAGATGGACCGTTTGGTCAAAAGCCGGAAATCCGGCCGGAGCTCTTTAAGACCTGAGAAGATGCTAACATCTTCAGAAGCGTCGAACTCTCCAGAGAAGAATATTCAATTTGTATACACGTATCACACGGTACACATACAAACACATTAAACTCTTCATATCACAATTTGAGCCGCTACNCCGGCCGGAGCTCTTTAAGACCTGAGAAGATGCTAACATCTTCAGAAGCGTCGAACTCTCCTGAGAAGAATATTCAATTTGTATACACGTATCACACGGTACACATACAAACACATTAAACTCTTCATATCACAATTTGAGCCGCTACTAACCGATAACAGGCAGCGGAAAACAACAGAGTGACTTGCAGAGATCAGGCCGCGGTTAGCGGGGTAAACACACTCTACCCGGCCTCTGAGCCTGGAGCCGCCTGGCTCGGTTAGCGGAGCTACGCTGCTCCGAAAACTCTGGAGTATATTTCAAAGAAACTGCATGAACTAAGTGCGTAAATGAAGCTATGAGGGCTACTTTCTAGCCTAAAAACATCTCAAAACAACTTTTGTGACAAACTTACCTCTGTTTATCGCTGCTGGTGGCGCAGTGCAATGGTGGCCATCTTGCTGGTCCAGAGACGAGACTTGTATGGCTGCAAGTAGGTGTGGAAAGCCACTATGGCTGCAGGTATGTGTGGAAAGCCACTCCTCCGTGCTCTGGCCTTTCAAAATAAAAAACTAAACTAAGAACTCAGGCCAACCATTTTTCTCGGTGACCAGATGTCCAGTATTATTTGTTTCTCACAGGAGCATTACTTAAACTGACTTATGGCTGGCAGAAAATACTATAGTGAAATAGCCTGAAACCTGAAAGGAACAAGCTTGTCTGCCTGCAGCCAGCACAATGTGTGTGATACGGCCCCTGTGTAAGCCGGACAGAGAGAACTTCCGGGAGAGACCACTTGTCAAAAATGAAATAATGAAAATCGAAATTATCTCGTTATTAGTTCGTTATCCGTCTTTTCCATTTTCGTTTTGTGAACTAAATGGGAAATCGGATAACGAGAAAAAAAAATCCGATTTCCGATTTTGGTTTTCTAAACGGAAAACGAAAAAACGAGTCTATTTCCGTTTTCTCATCTTTCATTTCAAACGAAAAAACGAACTGCCTGAAAATACACGGACCAACAAGGCTAGAAGAATTTAAATTCTAAAATTAAATAATTGCTATTTTAGCATAAAGCTTGGATATTTGTGCAAAGCAGCGATAAGACAGCTGTCCTTATTTTTTTAAATATATTTTTTCTAAACTTGTACAATTTGTCCCTTTTATTTTGAGAAGTTGAACCGGAAGTAATAATTGACCGAAGGTGGCTAACTAGCTCCGGAGTTTGTTGTTGTTGTCGCTGCCGGCTAGAATAGCTGGTATTTTCAGTTTGGTTGAGGTTGACAGGTTAGTGATGAGCTGTGCGCTGATGAGCAAAAGAGGAAGTAACCGATAGCAGAACCGGACAGCTTCCGGTTAGAAGTGCGTTGAAGCTCAGTGGCCTCGCCCAGCATTAGCTAGCTAGCTTCTAGCTAGCTCCTAGCTTCTCTGTTTCAGTCCATGAAGTGCAGCCTGAGCCTGCTGCGCTGCTGTCAGCAAGTCGCCTAAAGAGATGTCACTGAGGTATTCTACTTCAAACCTTCTTGATCACGTTTAGGATAAGGATTTTTTGTCTTATACAGAATGACCAAACGCTGCGTGTTAGCCTAGTCCGGTTATCTTCTTAGTTCCGCTTTCGCCTTAAGATTTGCGCTTCTGCACGATTGGATTATCTGTATTATCTAAAATCCACACTGGCAGCCTCTCTGTGGAGGTCCTGCAGGTTTCCATATCGCTGTCACATGAATTGTTGTAACCCGGGCTGGGCTTCAGGCTGAACCAGGTAAACAGACCTGTCACTGTTAGCCTCTCAATCCTCAATCTCAATCCTTGTTAACAGGTCTTGTGACCTGTTAACAAACTCTGCTTATGCTGCTGTTCTATTGGACTTTTCTTCTGTCTACTATATTCCGATATTTCATTGATTTAACTCCATCCAATATTGCTTTTGAGTCAAAAATGTTTGTTTTTGTGTTATTAACCAAACTGTTGGAAAATTAGGATGCAAAATTGTAAATAACTCATTTTAAAGTGAATGAATCTAAAAAGTGTTTATTCCCTTGAAACGTTTTTGCAACGATCTGTGTTCATTTTTACCTGCCTGTTTACTGTTAGAATAAATGACGCGTAATTAACTTGTAACAGTTCCCTTATTTAGTCAATCTTGCATTAGTTCATGCAGGATATATTTTTTATCCATATCTATTAAAATCACATTGAAGAATATTCTAAGTTGGCACATACTCATGTCATAACAGTAGATATTTTCAATATAGTTGAAAATGTTCTGTTTGCTTTATGAAGAAACCAGTTATTACATCAAGCATGGGTTTGTTGGATCAAAATATAAGATTGATAAAAAGATGTAATGGATGATACTTTGATTATGTGTATGTTATTATCTGAAATTCTCAAAAGTTCATCCAGTAATAACAAATAAAAAAGATTGTAACTAGTGGTGCACTGATTGTATTTTTCTTTTGTTTTGTCTGAAATTCTGTTAAATATTGTAAGAAAGTTGCTGAGTGGGGTGACTATTGCTAGTTAGCAAACAGACATGCAGACATGACCTGGTGGGTGGTCAGAATCCTAAAGACTGAGTGTCAGCTTCCCTGTAATGACGTGTTGCTCCTCATCAGGTCTGTCTGCTGAACCATCGTGATGGCAGGATCCCAGTGGGAGCTTCCCCCAGAGCTATGCTGCCGGCCCATGGCTTTCGTAGCGCTAACCGGTCTGGATGTAGTGTACAATGCGGTGCATCGCGCCATCTGGGATGCTTTCTGTGCCAACCGGCGCGCTGACAGAGTCCCCATCTCTTTCAAGGTTCTCCCAGGAGATCATGAGTATCCGAAATGCCGCACTAAGGTGAGCAGGAGCTTCAGAGATGTGTTTAGTGAAATACAGAGGAGCCAACCTTTCTGACCTCTGATCAGGAAGCTTTTAATCAAGGTTAGATTAGTGACATGCTTTCAGGAAGATAGATTTAAGCAGATATGTTTAATGGTGGCAGCATGTTGGAGTAGCTCTCTTATGTTAGTTCTGATTAGTTCTTTTTCTAGAATTTGTTCATCGATCTTTGGGTGGAGAAGTCGCTGTTTGTACAATTATTCCCTCTGGTTCTGGACGTTGTGCAGCTGGAAGGAATTTTGCTGTTAGTCTTTTACTTTTCAGTGGTTGCTATGATGAGCAACCTTGGCAACAAACTACTGTTTTTACAACTTGGAGTAGCTGAACAGCATCTCAAAAACTCAAATAGTACCTGATCTATACCAACTGATGGAGTCATCCAGGATATGTTAATGTGAAATATGGTCTGCTACACAGATATTTAGCTGTTAACATGTTAGCAACAATCAGTCAGAAACCTCTTCATATATGTTGCAAGACTGACTACTACTGTAGATCTTTCCTTCCCACAACTTCACCATCAATAATGACTCTAAAATACTTGGATAAAAACGAGTTACGGCAACATTCAATTTACCTTTGGGTAATAAAGAATTTCTGAATTGAATTGGCTCGAACATCTCAATATAACTACATTTCTATATATGATCTTTCTACATCACTAGCAGTACTTTAACACCCACTGAATACTGCACCAATGTTTAAAAACGGCCAAAAAAAAAGTAATTATATATATTTTTCTTTTTAGTTTAATATTTTGTCTTGTGTGCCCAGCGAACGTCGTATGAGTGGTACATCCCAAAAGGCATCGTGAAGACTGGCTGGATGAACAAACACCTGAACCTGGTCCCTGCCCTGGTGGTTCTGTTCTATGAGCTGGACTGGGACGACCCGCAGTGGAAGGAGAAGCAGTCGGAATGCGCGACTAAAGTGGAAATTGTCAGGTGGGGAGGCGTGGTTATTAATGTGCTCAGGTTACAGTACCACTGTCTGATCCACGCCAACATGCAGTATGAATTAGCTTAGCTGTGTGGCTAGCAAAGTGGGTTTTAACCGAACTGGAACTGGTTCTGTTTGCTATAGGACCAGTCTGCAGGGCAGAAACACCAAAGTGGCGGTGGTTTTAATCCAAAAGAAAACTCCTCTGCCTCCAGGTAAAACACAACGTCTCTCAAAAGTAATCACACCCTTTGAAGTTTTTTCACTTTTTTTTATCGGTGCATGTATTGATTGGGATCTCATGTAGAAACCCAGCAGAATGTAGTGCATGGTTGGGAAGTGGATGTACTGTGTATGTGTGAAGCTGATTCCCTTTGTATTTTCCCAGCATTCCATGTGGTTCCTGTCTGAATCATGCGTGTGTTGACAGGAGAGGACCTGGTGGCGTCAGAGAGAGCCTCAGCTCTCTGTAGCTCCTGCGACCTGTCTGGGAAGAGCCTGTTTGTCCTGCCTCACACCGACCACCTGGTGGGCTACATTATAAGGTACAGGAAGCGCCTGCAGCTGGGTGGGTCTGATTGGCTCGAGTGTGAGCTCAGCTTCCTGTCTGTTGGTGTCACCTCTAAGGTTGGAAAATGCCTTCTATGAGCACGCTCAGACCTACTACTACACAGAGATCCGTCGGGTCAAATCCCATAAGGAGTTCCTCAACAAGACCACCCACCAGGTAGACCTGGCTCCTGACTCCCCGCTCTGACATGTTACAACCGTAGACCTGCCAAGGAGAGGGGGGAGGGTTGTTAGTTTTCAGGTCTGAAGAAAATAAAAGTAGGGAAAAATATTGATGTTTCCAAACTTTATTCCTTTTGTTATCAAAATGCTGTATCCTTCTCTACATCTTTCATTCCTTCCCTTCTTTCCTTACAGTTTTCAGTAAAGTCAGCCTACTGTACAGATATCTGCCATTTTTCATAGTGAACAGTATTTAATGCTTTAAAACGAACATGAATTGCTTGAACTGGTCTAATGTGGACAAACCCAGGACAAACTGTCACAGTAATGTAGTAGACAGAAAATGAAACATGTTTTCTTTTTGTTTTTTAAATCAGTAAAGTGAACCGTGTTGAGTGTGTTATCATGCACATATAATGCTCCTCTCTCCCCTGGTGTGTGTGTGTTTCCTCCTGGCATTGCTCATGGCAGCTGCTGTTTGTTAGACATCAGTTTAAAATGGCTTTCCTCAGTGAACTGAAGCAGGACACCCAGAACGCTCTCAAGTAAGTTTAATTCATGACATTTAAACCCTTTTAAATGAAGGGGGAAACAAGACTTATCTAAGTTAATCATGAAACACTGCTGTGACCTAGAGCTGCTGAGAACACAGCTCTAGTTCTAGGACCCTTTTATCTCTGTGGCTGCAGGTACTACAGAGCTGCTTACAGTTTAGTGCATGAGCTCAGAGCACATGAGACCAACATGCTGGAGATCAAGACCATGGCAGGATTCATCAACTACAAGGTCAAGGACCACTTCCTCTGAGTCCAGATGTATCAATAGACTTGGTGGATTGGTTCAGTTTGATGACTGGTTTCATGTTTCCTTGTGCGTGCGTGCGTGCGTGTGTGTGTGTGTGTGTGTGTGTATAACCTCTGCAGATCTGCCGCCTGTGTTTCCAGCACAACACTCCTCTGGACGCCATAGCTCAGTTCAGGAAGCACATCGACCTGTGTAAGAAGAAGATTGGCTGTGCTGAGCTGGCCTTCGAGCACTCTGCATGGATGTCAAAACAGTGAGATGCACACGCTGCACTTAAACACATCACCATGAAAGCTAAGGCACCATCAGGAGAGGGAAACCTGTACACTGTAGTTAGGAGTGTTAGTTCGATAATTGGGGCCTGCCCATAGCAATGCATAGGGAGAGCACTGCCTCCATGCATTGCATGGCAGGCACCTATTGTTCTACACCCAATAGAATGTCTCTTTATTATAGCTTATTTATTATTCTTCCATTACCGTTAATGCGGCTCGTACCGCTGCATGCCCACCCACAAAAATGGTATCAAAACGTGCGGCTCGATCCCGGCATTGGAGCTATTACTTTTAGTGGGACTCAGTTCATGTATATACCTATGATGTACTTGACAATACTTTAAAATATGTATGTTAGACCAGCATGGATCTATTTATCAGGACAAATCTAAAATGCTGGGACTAAAGTGATGTGCACACTTTGGCAGGCCCCTTAAAATTTCTGCAGGAATTTTCTAGTTTTTTCTTTCTTCTATATTTATTATTCTTCCATCACCGTTAATGCGGCTCGTACCGCTGCGTGTACCCCCACAAAAGTGGTATCAAATCATGTGGCTCGATGCCGAGAAGGGAGCTATTATTTTTATTGGGGATCGGAGTTACGATGGCGACGTAAAAAGCGAAAAACGAGCGAAATTTCCAACTGCCGAAACGCAGAGTGTAACTGCCACCAACTGCCGCTTTTTTAGAGTGAGAAACGGAGTGGATTTTTGACCCCAAAGTAATTTTGAAATCGCTCTCATGGGTGCAAAAATTGCTCTATTGGTATGAAAGTCAGTCATGACATTGATATGCATGCCTGCTCCCGTAAAATGTTTTCAAAATTTCTCTAGGGCTGACGGTTTTTTTCTCAAAATCATGTGACAGGGTAACCTCAGGCACTCCACCATTCATTTTCAGACTTTTCTGAAAAATTTCTGAGCTCAGCGCACACCATTTTTCTCTCACCACTGCAATTACTTTGAATAAGCTACAGATATGAATCATGGTACTAAATGAGACGACAAATAGCCCTCTAATATGCTTCAAACGGTTTTTGGATCAGCCTTACGGATCATGAACGGGAAGCAGTCGTTCGGACTGCTTTTTTCATTAAAACTCACTGGGTGTCTCATAAAGTTAGATAAAGTCTCTCACACACACAGCAGTTGGCAGAGGTTTAATCGCTATAGCAACAGAATACAGAGATAGACAGAGCTGCTGGTTTGGACTACAAAGACTCTGTAGTCCTAAACATAGCGGAACACTTTAATACAGAGGGCAGAGCAGAAGGTTAGAACTACAACATGGTGGAACACTCAGTTATTACAGAGGAGGCCTCAGCTGGCAGTTAGAACTACCTCCTGTTTTTGGCATTATACAGGTGGATTAACCAAACCACTGTTACACATTGGATTAGTGTGGTTATGAAAATGAAGTTTACTGAAAGTTTCAAAATAAAACTCTGAAAATTCCACTCACGAAAGTGCACTGCCATAGGCAGATTGATAATATCAATCTTTTTTTATGTCTTTTTTCTCAGGATAGTGAACATTAGCATTTCATGGGTGTCTCAAAGATAGAAATCCTTCCCCAGCTTTCTGTCTCTCACACACACAGCAGTCGGCTGAGGATTCATCGCTATAGCAACAGAATACACAGAAAGGCAGAGCTGCTGGTTTGGACTACAAACCAGCAGCCATAACTGCCATAACTGTAGTTCTATCTATGGCCAAGACTCAGTTAAAACAGAGGCCTGAGCAGCATGTCAGAACTACAACATGGTGGAACTGTCTGCTACTATAGAGGAGGAGTTGGCTGGTATGCTTTGAGCATTATATAACTGATTTAACCTGATCACTATTACACATGGAATTAGTGTGGCCATTTCAAATTAAGCTTATTGAACATTTTCAAAATAAAAGCCTTGACAATTTTTACATCATGTAATTGCTCTTTTTTGTGTTAGATAACTGGTTTAACCAAACCACTGTTACACATGGGATTAGTGTTTCCATTTCAAATGAAGCTTACTGAAAGTTTCAAAATAAAAGCCTGCATACTCCCCTCATGTCAGTGCACCGCCACAGGCGGTGCAATAATATTAAGCTTTTTTTATGTTTGTTTTCTCAGGATAGTGAACTGCCTTGCACAGCAAGGCAGTTTATTAACATTAGCACAAACATTAGCATTTCACTGCCACCCACTAGTGCACTTCCTTGCACGCATTAGCATTTTACCTAAAATTACCTTTTAGTTAATTTTCTAACTTATTTGCCAAGTTTAGTATACTGAATGGAGTAAGTCAATAACAGACAACATGCTAGTGATGCCCCACATACGACTGATAGTCTTCATGCTAACATTAGCAATTTGGCATATTTTAGTTCATGCATTAATTTTAACATACTGAATGGTACAAGTACAGCTTAGTCCACATGCTTCTGACTCTCCACAGGTTATTGACTACATTGAAGCTTTCTTTAGCATTAATGCTAATTTTAGCATCAGAAAGCTGGGTCCAAACCGACGGGCAAACTTTGGCAGGCCCCTTAAAATTTCTGCAGGAATTTTCTAGTTAATAACAGTGTAATATATCACGCTTTTGCACATCTCAGGATGTATTCGCCCCATTTTAGAATCTGGCAACAACATGACTGTTTCCTGCAAGCTTAGAACTATATCTGGAAAATAGGTCGTTGAAGTGTTTTTCATGTGCAAATGGGAGTGGATGTACACAGTGAACAATAGTTGCTTTTTTATTTATCATATGATTAATGGATTTCTTGCTTATTGCAACAAGCTTAGTGCCTGAGGCACCAGGTGACTCAGTGTTGGTGCAAGTGCAAGAGCCTAAAACAAGCTCCTAATATATCCTGCTAAAAAGTCTCTTCTAAGTTAGTTTACTCTTATTTCAAGTGTACTAAGATATTTGCAGTAGAAATTAGACCAAAAATACTTGGTAAGATTTTGTGTTTTTGCAGTGTGTCATACATATTCTAATAGGAAAATATACAACTTGTGTATTTCTGTCTTAGATGCGTATTGGAAAGCCCTGCTTGATTCTATGTGTGTGTGTGCGTGTGTGTGTGTGTGTGTGTGTGTGTGTGTGTGTGTGTGTGTGTGTGAGAGCATTAATGAGGTCAGAAAGGTGCTGTGGGAGAGTGAACCACTGGCTGATATCAGAGTCAAAGACCTGATGAGGGCTGAAGCCAGACGGTGCTGTAAACATGTGCAGACGGTGCTGTAAACATGTGCAGGCTGTGCATCAGGCCTCAGACAGCGTTTTGTTCTCCACCAGGTTCCAGTCTTTTGGCGAGTTGTTCGATGAGGCCATAAAATTGGGACTGACCGCCATCCAGACTCAGAACCCGGGTTTCTACTACCAGCAGGCCGCTTGTTACAGCCAGGACAGGAAGCAGATGGCCCAGCAGTTCTGTCAGGTCAGACATATAACGCTCTGTACACACCTAGCTGGGTGTTTTCAAATACAAATATATCCTCCACATCATTTTAAAAAAATAACATCGTGCTCACCAGATTGATTTCTGAAAGTTTTCATTCTCATGAACCCGCACAAATCCATTCCTGAGCGTTGTTATAAACATGCCACACCTATAGGGGGCAGTGTAGCTCATAACTACAACCTGTCAGCCAATCAGAATGCTTCAAAACCATAGACATAAATATGTAGATGCCTCATAAAGTGGGTCGGCCGTTGCTGCGATACAACAGCGTCCGCCATATTGAATGTGGAATATGTGCCAGTAAGCTAATACAAGTAAATGGACCGAACTTCACAAAGTGCCGTTCTACAAAGTATTTTAAATTAATTCCTGTCATTGACACAATTTCTCACACACACATTAATATATTTGGCAATCTAAGAAATGACTAAAGACAGAGTTTCTAACTTTTGATGTAATTATTTAATTGTTTTGGGGCATTTCTGAATAAAGAGCACAATGTTTTTATTTGATAGAAATTAATCTGATAATTTTTATATTGGCATTAATGAGCACACACTTTTACAGCATTTAATTAAAGAACATATTTCCATAATTCCACAATTGAATGTACATTTAACGTTTCAAGACAAGAAACAAATTATCTTGTATTTATTCATCCATCCATTTTCCTTCACCCTTGTCCCTCAGTGGGGTCGTGAGTCTTGTATTTATTTTTATACATTATTGAGAAATGACTTGATTTATAAATCAGTCATTGTCAACCATTAAACTACATATTTTTCTTACTTTTTTCCAGAGAAAAAATATTTATTACAGTATGTCAACTCTGCTATTGACA
>NW_006800424.1:147240-152486 GCF_000485575.1 Poecilia formosa
GCCAATGAATCCAGTTTGTTTCGTAAAACGGTTGAAACACACAGCACAGGACTTAAGGAGCTCCGATCGCCCTGTTGCCACATAGAAGATGGCGACACTATTACGTACGACTCAGCGCTCCATGAGGCGTCTACGTATTAATGTCTATGGTCCAAACAACCACAACTTTCTGACAGGAGGTAAATATGGTGCCAGTTAAACATGTGGATCCGTGTGGTCTAGAAATCATGTCAACGCAAGTACGTGGATATATTGGCGCATTATTTGTTCCAGACTGTAATGCACGGAACCCTAAGACTCAATTTTCCCATTTAGGCATGCAAATACAAATAGAATTTCCTCTTTGTTCAGAGTTTTTATAAATAATTGTTTTTATTGATATTAAATTGAGTTTTTGTGTGGATGAAAGGGCAAAACACATAATAAAGTATTCGTTTTTCCAGATATGTATTGACTAAGCCTAAGTCCACCTAGGAGGAGTGTCCAAAGTGTGGCATTTTTAATTTAAAGAAAATATGTTAATATGCCTTAAATATGCCTGTAGTTTAATTTTGCCAGTTTTGACCCCTGGGGCAAAATGTTTGGACACATTTAATCTGAGGGTTTCACTGTTGGTTTCTGCAGGTGGGGACGACCTATCCTTCCCCAGATCCCCTGGACACCCAGAGTGGAGGACTGGACTTCTATGGACAGAGGCCTTGGAGACAAGGACACCAGAGTATGTTTTTCTTTTTTAACCTGAACTACTAAACTGAAGCAGACCTGGATCAGATCTGGACTAGAAAGCAGCATCACTAAATCTAAAATGTCCTCACAACATGTCCTACACACACACACACACACACACACACACACACACACAAACACATGGAGACTTTTAGTCTAACATCATCAGCATATTTGGATGATGAGAGTTGGAACAACATTCATTTATCTTTGGGATGAATAAAGTATTTCTAAAATGAAAACTTTGAAAGTTGTTGCTGCAGATCACTTTGAATCTGCAGCACAATTTAAAGTAAAAAAACAATTTAAAGTAAAGTTCTCCACCTGTTTAAGAAGCTAACACAGGGTCTGAACTCACACCATTGTTGTGATTTCTAGGTATTGATCCAACAGATCCAGAGAAGGAGAAGCTGGGGATCCTGGCTCTGCAGATTAAGGAGAGAGATGTCCCACACTCTGTAAGGAAACTCCCATCTGACTTTATGCTAAGCTGCTCTTCATCATAGTCACAACTCCATCTAGTTAATAGGGAGTAGGTTCCAAAAAATGCCTCTGAATCCATAGACATTATTTATGAAACATAAGTGAAGTGAAATAATTTGAGTCAAAACTCCTGCATGTGTTAAACAGCAGAATTTAAAACACATTATTTCTTTTTACCACATCTGTATATCTATCTCAGTATAGAACTTTAAAAAGCATTTCCTGCTAAAATGCAGTGTCAATGCTGTAAGCCGAATCTTTTTGCTGAGAACTGCTGAAGTTCAAAACACTTTCTGAAAACATAATAAATAAGCAGAAGCTGATGGAAAAACTTTTAGTGGCTGTAAAAACCCAGTGGATGATGGTGAGCATCATCCTTTAGATCTCCTGCAGCATGTGGTCTGAAGCTCAGTCCTGGTCTCAGGTAGCTTCTGATGTAAAGAATGGTTGTGAATACCACCTGCTGCTCTGCTGAAGTAAAACCCACTGTGTCTGCGTCTGACTTCACAGGAGCTGATAATAGCACTTCTCAGTAACGCTGTGGCCCAGTTCAAGAAGTACAAGTGCCCTCGAATGAAGAGTCACCTGAGTAAGTGTTTGCCTCTTCTCCATTCAGTCTTCCTAACAGCACCATATATCAGCACTGACGTTGGTATCAAACATTACTAGTTATTTTTTAACTTATCGGTCTGATGAAACCGAGCTGATATGAACAAGCAATATTTCTTTCCATATTGTTGCCGTTTGTTTCTGGAGAGGGAAGGATGGAGGTTGGTCACGTGATAGTGATAGCGATGCACCAAAGGATTGTGGGGAAACAGAGAAGCAGTAGTGAAGTCAGAAGTATGCTTGTGTTTTTCAAGGTATCGAAACGGTAGTGCTGTAACAATCAATCATGACGAATCGATTATTGAAATAACCGTCAACTAATTCAGGAATCGATTAATTGCTGACGGAAGTAAACAGACTCAAAACACATCTAAGAACAACATTCTTAGAGTGGTAATAAAGCCAAAAATATGCACAGATTTCTGTAAATCTGTTCTACTTAGATCTCTTCATGTGGCATTTTCAGCTTCACCAGGGTCAAATTTATAGAGGAATTAATGGTGCTAACCTCATGGAATACATAAATAAGAAATGATACACAAACTCCATTCTCTCTGCTTATAGATAAACAGGAAGACATTTAATGCACATCTGCGGATTCACACATCACATTTTCATCGTCTCATTTTCATCGTCTCAGAATCCAAAATGTCTTGTCTCTTACTTCTGATATCAGGTTTTTATACCATTCCAGCCCTACTGTTATGTATTGGAAAACTTTTGACCAATGGCGTTACCGAACCTCGCTTGCATAGCAATTCTGGCTCCGTCTTACACTGGATGTGTGTTGGAAGTTCCGAGAATTAGGGGTTGACCTCCTGGAAATTAAATCTACTTCATCAGAAGAACTATTAGTCAAGTTGTTGGTTCTTTATCTGTCCAAACAAAGATTCTTTCCCATTCCTAGCCGGCGTTCTCGCACGCAAGCAGGAAAGACGTTTGCCAAAGGTTTCTTGCACAATAACTTAACCTTTCCCTCTTTGGTGATTGTTTATTCCACATCTCTCCAATCTGAATTCCTTTCTGACTTCTAGGTCAGATTGACCCAGTACATTTGACACAGTACATTTCTTTTCAGTCAAAACATATCTTAATGTGAATCAACCAACAACATGACTTTTAACTATTAATATAATTATATTCCTCTACAAATTCTGTAAACAAAACAGAATTATTTAGCTGCAGATTCATCATTTGTTGTAACTGATGAAACATTCTCTAAAATAATGCTGTTATTGCATTTTAGGCAATAAAATGTTTGCTTTCTTGAGTAAATTTTTTTTTATTATTTGCATATTTGAATGTATTTCTAATATTATTCTAATATTTCTAATATTTTATAAATGGCTTAAATGAATCTGCAAAATGTGCCAATTTTTTTTATCTGATTACTCATTTAATCATCCGAATAATTCATATTATTAATTCATAGTATTTGATAACTAAAATAATCGTTAGGTGCAACCTTAAAATATATATCATGTCGTAAATATTGTTTATCAGTCATAACAGCAATGTTGATATTGGTTATTGATATCGGCCCAAATTTTTAAATTGGTGCATCTGTACTTACTGACATATGCACATCATGACTCCTGTTGACCCTCTTGTGTCTAAGCGTTATTTTTTATTTTTTTCGTTTGCAGTGGTGCAGATGGGAGAGGAATACTACCATGCTAAAGACTACACCAAAGCCTTAAAGTGAGCCCTGTGCTGCACGTGTTCCACTGTCAGCTTGTCAGGGAGGAGCTGCTACATGCTACATGCTACATGCTCTGTGTTTGTGTTTGGTCAGGCTGCTGGACTACGTGATGTGTGACTATCGCACAGAGCGCTGGTGGCCTCTGCTGACTGCCATATTGACCACAGCTCTGCACTGTGCTTATCTGATGGCCAGTGTCAAAGACTACGTCATCTACTGCATGGAGCTGCTGGGCAGAGGTACCAGGACCCCAAATCATCCTTACAGATTACACTGGAGGGTTTTACTGAAACTCACAACTGGATCTAAGTTTGATTACTTCTGTTTCGTCCTTCAGCTTCTACCCTGAAAGAGGAGCAGAAATCCAGGATAGAGAAGAATCTCTTTAAAGTTTTAATGGTAAGACCAAAGGGTTAGACCAGAACTTCCTTTATTAAGAAGTAGAGGGGCAGGATCATGTGAAATCAACTTTTGTGAGCCTTAAGGCCCCAATATACTCGGGCGTACATCAGTCCGCTGAATCTGCATGGATTCCACGCGGGCTCAAAGCAGACATCCGCCGGAGATGTCCGTGCATGGATAGATTTTTATGACCGCGTACACGTACTCAGTGTCGCACAGTAAACTGCCTGGTGGAAACAGTGTTCTCATCGAACTGGTTTTCATGTGACACTGGCCTGATAAGGTTGATAACTATAACTATAACTCATATAACCAAGGTTACATGAGTTCATATTGTTTCAAAGTTGAGATCAACATGATAAAAGTCAACATAAAGTTGTCATGGGGACGTGATAGACATGTAACCGAAAATACTTAACAGCAACAGGCTTTATATATTCATGCAAATATTGACATGGTGAATAATGCAGAATTATAAGAACAAAAAACAAGACATCATCCTAGACTTCTTCATCAGCAGCGGAACAGAGAGGTGGTCCGATAAGTTGAGTCTGACTTTTTTTTTTCTCCCAATAATGGCAAAGAATAATGATCGGGTATGTGGTCATTTTTTATTGCTGCACAAATTGTTACACTGATCACAATTGTGGTTTCGGAACATACAAAACAGAGCTAATTGAATGGATCTCTCATTATAGCTAAAGCCAGCGCAGCCACCTGCTGCTCCTCTGCCTGCAGTAGGAAGCTGCGCTGCTCTGGGCAGCTGTTCACTGTCTTTGCCGGATGAACCGACATGTCACTGCCATTCTCTTTCCCTCGCTGAGAGGTGAGTTAAAGCTTCTCAGATGGAGAAGAAACAGAGCTAGGCGCCCAAATAGTTAATCAAACTTGCTAATCCTCATTAGGATTGTGTGAAATAAAGGAATTTGTCACGAGAGAATTTCAGGTAATCGGTACGCTCGAGTATGAAGACCCAACCGTCCGCGGACAGTACGCGCAGAGTCCGCGCGGTTCATGGAATGCGCACAATATACGCCCAAGTATATTGGGGCCTTTAGATCATGTTATCATATTATTTCCTCATCAAAAACATGCCTTGATTCTTTCATGCATTTTTGAGAAATCATTTAATCTCCATGGCAACCGTTCAGTTGTGCTAAATGCCTGGGTGAACTTAGTGCTGCCTTCAAAGCACAGCTTCTCAGAGCGACTCCCCCACACAACCCCTTCAGACTAGACAGCAGCAATTAGCAAACACCTGCTATGCTAATTATAGAAGGCACTTCTCAGTGCAACACTGATTTTTTTAAAAAATATATATTTT
>NW_006800424.1:153984-160477 GCF_000485575.1 Poecilia formosa
CGTCCATGCTCCTCCAGCATAATGCAATAGATCGTCTGGCCTGAAGACGTCCATAGTCTATCAATTTAGTTTTAGTCTGCCTTTGGTTTCCATAGCTTAAATCATCCATCATTTTTCCCTGGGGTGAACCTTTCATTACCCTAGATAGGGGTAAATTGCGATAGTTCTGAACAGTCACCCATATGTTTGTGTGCTGAATGCCAAATTATAGTTGTATTTTTTAAGAAAGGGTTCTTTGTGGGGTTTTTTAAGTGCCTTTATATCCGAAGAGTACAAGAAGGTGTTTAAAGGTAAATCTGGAACAGATTGCTGTTCAATGTCTACCCAGGCTGGAGGTGCCATCGGGGAACAGTAATGTGTAGCTGATGTTAGTTGGGCGGCCATATAGTACCATCTGAGGTTAGGGACTTGAAGTCCACCTCTTTCATAAGGCAGCTAGAGTAGTTTTAAACGCAGCCTTGCCTTTCTATTACTCCAAATAAATTGATTAAATAGTTTGTCCATACTGTCATAAAATGAGTCTGTCAGTGGCAATGGAATTGTTTGAAAATAGTATAAAAATTTGGGCAATATTGACATTTTTAATACATTTCTTCGGCCTATCTTAGATATGGGTAAATTTGACCATCGATTTAGCATTCCTGTAACTTTTTCCACAAGGGGATTATAGTTTGCTGTGTTTATTTTATTGAGGGATGGGGTGATCTTAATGACTAAATATGTAAACCTTTTTGTATTTGTTTTAAATGGGGTAGCCACAATAGGACTTATTCTTTCTTCTTCATTAAGAAATATTAACTCTGATTTAGAATTATTAATTTTGTACCCTGAAAATTCACCAAACTCTTTTATTAGATTTAACAAATTGGGAATACTGGCCTTCAAATTACTTAAGAAAACTATGATGTCATCTGCAAACAGAGAAATGAGGTGTTCTCTTCCTCCAATTCTAATGCCTGATATTCCTGTATTTGCTCTAACAGCTATGGCTAGAGGTTCTATTGCCAATACAAAAAGCGGTGGTGAGAGGGGGCAACCCTGTCTAGTTGATCGTTGTAAATTAAAAGGTTTAGACATGTTATTATTGGTTAAAACTTGTGCAGTCGGGCCAGTATATAGTAATCATATCCATTTTAGAAAGGTTTCACCTAGTCCATATTTTGGGAGAACTTCAAACAGGTAATTCCACTCTATTCTATCAAACGCTTGACGAGCGTCCAATGATATCATCGCTGTGTCCTTACAATTAGCAACACTGATTTAATGTTGTTAAAGGGTTAATAGTTGTGATGACTTCTTGAAGGCAGAGTTTCAGAAAGAGCAGCAATTCTTAAAGAGACAGAGGCCCAATTTCAAGGTGTTAAATCAGGAAGTAAAATTTATTTTCAGTCTTACTTGATATACATAATACTTTTATTTTATTTATTTTTAATTGAAAGTAACAGTTACTTTATTTTGCTATAAAATGGCACTATATGCTTGGACAACATAAACACTGCCCCTTTAAAATAACTTAGTCAACAATGCACCAGGTGTTCATATTGTGTCCTCCTGTTTGCAGAACGACGTTCCAGAGGCTGAGTCTGAATGTGATCAATCTTCAGTCGGTGCTGCCAGGTCACTGTGGACCGACCGCATGGCTTTGTCTGGATCCAATGAGCTGATGGTGGAAATGCAGGACTACATCCCATTCAGTTAGTGAACACACACAGCTGTTTATTTCCAGCAGCTGCTTAAAATTAAACAGGGATGTTACAGCTACTTGTCTTCAAAGCCAAACCTAAACTTGTTGGGAACTTCAGAATTTAAATTTTTTAAATGAGAGGCAACGGACCAAAAACTCTAGTCCAGTTTTATCATAGAACCTGAAACAATAAGTACAACAGTGGAGCTTGTTGGAATTAAAAGGAAAAAGACCAGTAGGTTTCAGTTTGGTTCAGAAGGGACAACCCTAGTTTTAAGAGTTATGAATATGTTTGAGCCACTCTAAAAGTCTGTTTCTCTATAAGCAACATACAAGGAAGCTCAGTATTTCACGTGTTAATTTTCTTTCTCTCACATCAGTCCAATGCAAAGCCCGGTTCCAGTCACCCTGCTTCCATGTGGACCAGCCCATCCAGTTGCAGGTGTTCCTCAGAGCTGACTGTCCGCACCCTGTGTCATTCAGCAAGCTCACCGTCAGCCTCAGCAACCAGGTGCCCTCCACACTCTGAAGAAAGCTCATTTTGGTTATTTAAGTTAAGAAATGTATACTGTATAGTCACTGTACTCCACACTGAGCTCTGAGAATAGAATAGAAACAGCCTTTTATTGTTCCACACGGGGAAATTTAGGTGTAACACACAAATGTTTGTATGTTCACACAAATTACCATTATATACAACTCTTAAGAGACCACTTAAAGTAATCAGTTTCTCTGATTTTCTTTTTATAGATATTTGTTTGAGTAAAATTAACATTGTTGTTTTATTCTATGAACTACTGACAACATGTCTCTGGAATTACAAGCAAAAATGTAGTATTTATTTGCAGAAAATGAGACATGGTCAACATAACAAAAAAGATGCAGTGCTTTCAGAGCTCAAATAATGCAAAGAAAACAAGTTCATGTTCATTTAGAAACAACAACACTAATGTTTCAACTCAGGAAGAGTTCAGAAATCAGTATTTGGTGAAATAACCAGGAGGTTTGTAATGGGCTTCAGTGCAGTGGGCTCTTTGTTTTTTTATAAAACTGTATATTACAATATTTAATGATTAACTTTAAAGTTCACCCCTACTTTAAATGTAACACTTTACCTGAATACAAACAGAGTGAGACTTCCTACTGATGCAAACAGTTAGAGTCAGTCTGGTTTCATCCACAGGAATACAACCAGTGGTGTGTGGTGGAATCATCAGTTCAGGACCACATGACGCTGTTACCAAGGAAACCCAGATGCTACAACTTCAGCTTTGTGGCTAAAACTGAAGATGTGGGTAAGAAAGTAGAGGTAAGCCGATGCTTGTATGTATGCGTGTGTATTATGCGTGTGTCTGACAGAGAGGGAAGCTGTAGCAGGAGCCGTGACTGATTGTGTGTGTGCAGATGATGGGTATAGAGATGATGCTAGGCAGCAACAGTGGCCGCTGTGTGTTCCTGAGCTGGAGAGGCGCCGGCGGAGACGCTGCCTCCACCCAGGAGGCCCTGCAGGCCAGCAGGTCGTCACGGCGATGGGGGCGGGGCAACGAGGCACGCCAGGAATTAGACTGGGACAGCTTGACGATGCAGCACAGCACCATGTAATGTCCTGACCTCGGTTTGCTGCAGCACAGTGAGCTGGCTGTGAGCTGACCTGCTGCTGTCTGCTTGTGTCCAGGATCATCTCCAGAGTTCCCAGGATCTGTGTCCAGCTCAGCCACCAGCCTCCTGCACTCACCAACGAGATGTTCTGCATCAGCCTCACCGTCCAATCACAGGAGAACGTCGTGGCGAAGGATGTCAAACTCACTGCTGGTCTCAAACCAGGTTCACTCGTTTATCCTCCATATTTAGTTGTTTGTTTTAAATATCTGAAGTACTGTAAAACTTTATCCACAGTTTTCTCTCCATGCGGTTGTTGTTTATTTTTAGGCAGTTATGAGGCACTGCTCTAGTTACTCAACAGGTTGTTGCTAGGTAACCAAGGAGTGAGCAAGTTAGTTGATGCCACCAACCTAGCTTAACTTGCTGCGAGAGGTTGAGCAGCTAAAGACTTTTCTCTGCATACATCCCCAGAATGCAGTGCGGTTCTGGTTATTAGTTTGGTGAAAATTCAGATTTATTATATGTTGATACTGATCACTTGTCTATTGTGATACATATTTCTAATGACTTATTGTCCAGTCATGTTCAATATGTTAGAAAATGCTTTCTGATGAGGCTCATTGTCAGATTAAAAGCACCTTTTTAAAAATAGTAACCTTTAAGCAGGTATTAAAGATAATTTTCATTAAGTCCGCATTTCTGTTTTTAGAAATAGATTTTTTATTGGTCTGATTCTAATTTTAAATATGTTTCATTAAATATTAACAGAAAATCATAAATAAAAATAAACACTGGAAAACATCCATCTATGTATTTAATCTACATAATGTCTTACATAATGATAAAGTTTCTAAAATAAATATACTTTTCAGTAATATTCTACTTCATTAAATGGATCAGTCAAAGATCATATTCATATCATATTTTGACATCATAAAACAACATTCTATGACTGTGTGAGAATGAGCTTCATTCTGTGTTTTCAGGCCAGGAGGCTGGTTTAGGACATACCACCCATGTGACCCTAGACGGGTCCAGTGTGTCTGACGATAACGCGCCTGCTCTGCTCACCGATGTGCCTCTGGGAGATCTGAAACCAGGAGAGAAGGTACACACTCTTACACACACACACACACACACACACACACACACACACACACCCACACACCAAAGGCTTCACAGCTTCTCTCTTCCGGTAACTGTATCTTATGTTTGGCTCTAGCTGGAGAAGTGTGTGTACATGAGGTGTGTGTCGACCGGACCGAGGATCTTCTTGTTCCATGTGGCCTACAGCATCGATACTGCCGTGGAAGGACGACATATTGTGTGCAAATGTCATAAGGTAGAGAGCCTCCTCTGTTCTGCAGTTCAGCATAGGAGAGCATTATTTATGTATTTCAGTAGTTTGATTCAGAATGGGGAATTTACATGGACTCATTGTACCCAGAGGGAAATATTTCATGCTTTTTTTCTGTCGATTATGAAAACTCAGCATTCAGTTTCTTAGGAATTTTAAATCTCTTTAGAGCAATGAGGAGAAGTAACTTACTTTCTGAGAAACTTGAAGCTCTGACTCCAGCTTCTGTCCACAACATGTTTCCTCAGCAGCTTTTTCTACCACACTTTTTCCTTCCACTCGAGTTTACATAAATATGCACTCAGACAGCTCTCTGTAAACAGCCAGCTATGTTGGCAGGGAGGATTTTTGACTGTCGGTTTTCCTAAGAGGTTCTTAAACGTTTCTATGCCACGGCTCCCAAACAGCTTCAGCTTCTGGCTGGGACCCTGCTCTGATAACCCACAAACAATGTTGCACAATATTTTTATTCACTGTTCAATAATTATTACTTTGGTTTAGCATAAATGAGCAAAACAGCTTGATAAATTTGACTGGCAGTCAATCAGAAAGATTACCACAGCAAATAACTTTTTTATCAAATTATACCTATAATTTTAAGTATAACTGAAAAACAGATTAGATTTTATAAGTAAAAGGAAATTATGATTAAAAGTTTATTGGATTCTTTTCTTTTTTTTTGCTTTTTTCCCCTCATCTTCCCACCAGCTTTCTGAGGCCCTCCTAGCGCCTCATAGAGGCCCCCACTTTGAAAATTACTGGGGTAGACCAGTAATACCATACCATACCATACCAACTTTATTTATAAAGCACTTTAAAACAACCACAGCTGATACAAAGTGCTGTACATCAAAACACAACATAATAATAAAAAAACATAAAATAAAAACTTACAGTTTAAAAACAAAAACATACAATTTAAAACTAGATCCCGCTAGAGTTGAAAGCCAAGTAAAATAGATGGGTTTTAAGATGAGCTTTAAAAGTGGACAGTGAAGGGGCCTCTCTGACCTGCAAAGGCAAGTTGTTCCATAATTTGGGGCCCATGACAGAGAAAGCCCTGTCCCCTCTGAGCTTCCTTCTTGATCTCGGTACCTCCAAAAGCAGCTGATCTGCGGACCTGAGAGACCGATAAGGTATGTATGGGTGAAGAAGCTCAGAGAGGTAAGCCGGGGCAAGATTATGTAGTGATTTAAAAACAAACATAAGAATTTTAAAATGAATCCTAAAATATACAGGCAGCCAGTGAAGTGAGGTCACGTGTTCCCTCTTTCGAGTTCCTGTCAACAGTCGTGCAGCAGCATTCTGTACCAGCTGCAGACATGAGAGCAGCGACTGACTGACTCCCAGATAAAGTGCGTTATAGTAATCCAATCGAGTTGAAATAAAAGCATGGATCACTGTTTCAAAATGCTGCCTGGAAAGAAAAGATTTTACTGACGCCAATTGCCTTGAATGATAAAAGCTGGACTTAACCACGGCTCTGATTTGGCTGTCCAATTTAAAATCACTGTCCACCTTAAAACCAAGATCTGTAATAACAGGTTTAAAATATACCTCCAAAGGTCCCAGGTCAACAGAGGAGGACTCACAGGAGCCACTGGGTCCAAACACCATCACCTCTGTTTTGTTTTCATTAAAATTTAAAAAGTTCAAGGCCAACCAAGCTTTAATGTCACCTAGACATGCCAGGAGATGTTTGATAGAATGTACATACTTTTGCTTCAGAGGCAAATAAATCTGACAATCATCAGCGTAACAATGAAACGAAATCCCATGTTTCCTGAGGACAGAACCCAGAGGCAGTAAATAAAGAGAGAAAAGCAGTGGGCCCAGAATTGAGCCCTGCG
>NW_006800424.1:161272-175539 GCF_000485575.1 Poecilia formosa
TGGCATACTTTTTCATATTTTGTGTTCTGTTTCTTTGTTTTTCTTTGTATTTGTAAACAAAGATGTCTAATAAAAAAAATGAACATAACATTCCTGGCATACTTTTTCATATTTTGTGTTCTGTTTCTTTGTTTTTCTTTGTATTTGTAAACAAAGATGTCTAATAAAAAAAATGAACATAACATTCCTGTATGATTTTTTTAATTGATATATTTGGAGCTTTCATTTCCTATAAGACTCAATAACTAAAACTGAGATATATCATTGTGTGTATAATGAATCTTTTTTAATCTTAGGTAGGGTAGGGATAAGGTTAGGGTACTCCTGAGATAATAACTTTTCAGTTATCTTCTTAATTATTTAGATGTGCATGCATAACTGGTGTTTTCTGTTCTGTGTAGAGAAATAATCAGCTGTTTTCTGTTTATTTTCCATGTGTTCCAGGATGAGACAGTGACTGTGGAGACTGTAGTCCCATTTGAAGTGTTGGTCAAGTTTGTATCTACAAAGGTCTGGAGCTCACACGAAGATGTTTTTAAACGTTTTATAAATGTTGCCATATTGTTAGCACAGATTGCAGTTATAAGGACTTTATGTTGAGGTTCGTAGCAAGCAGAGAACTCCGTCATGATCCCAGTTTCTTTGTGTGTGTGCGTGCGTGCGTCCAGTTTGAGCCGTTAGAGCAGGTAGCAGTAGACATCCCCTTCCTTTTGATGACGGACATCCGCTCGTCTTCACCCTGGCCTCTCCTGCTGAGCTCGTCTTCCCTGCAGCTGGTTACGGTGACCAGCAACACGCCACCGCTCCAGTCCCAGCTGCAGCAAGGTACCAGGGCAGGCCAGGGTGCTGGGCTACAGGGCTATGGGTACTACGGCTACAGGGCTGACGATGCTGTGTTTGTGTGTTCAGTGGTTCTGCAGACAGGAGAAAGCGCCAGTGAGTGCTTTTGTCTTCGATGTCCTCCAGACACCAGCAGCAGCAACACGGTGGCGACAGGACAGTACGTCATCTCATGGAGGAGGTATGTTGAACACACACATCCAGAAGAACACTGGTGTGTATGAAGGCGTGACTAACAGGTCTAGCTGTGTCGAACAGGAAGTACTCCAGTGCAGACAGCCCTCTCATCCAGACTACAGTCACTCTACCTCATGTCATCCTGGAGTCTGTCCCTCTTTATATCTATGCTGGTCAGTACATGCCTCACTTCTCTCTAGGTCCTACCAAACTATCTGTTTTCAACACCGCGCTCTCAGCCAGCCATGTTGTGTGTGTCTGTGCCTGTGGTTGTGTGTGTGTGTGTGTGGGTGTGTGTGTGTGACAGATCTGCCTTCGTTTGGGCGGGTCAGAGAGTCCCTTCCAGTTCGTTACCATATAGAGAACAGGACGGCTCAGGTGATGGAGGTGGAGATAGCTGTTGACCCGTCAGATGCCTTCATGTTCTCTGGACTCAAACAGGTACGACATCATACCTCCACCCACTTCAAAATAAGAGCATGAATATAATGTCGAACTACCTAAGGATTTCTCATCAGACAATAACCAAAGCTTCAATACAATGTTGAACTACATTCAACTGAAAGCTTACAAAACAGCCAAGTAAATTAGCACTAGGGCTGCACCAATTGCAGTTTTCTGGCTGATCGCCGATTACCGATCTTTATAAAGCATGACATGCCAGTTTCGATTTTGGCTGATACCAATTTTTTTTGGTCTGAGACATTGCTCAATATAGCAAGAAAGTTGCTGAATTGGCAACAGTCGGGTATCTATTGTTAACTGTAAATGTGCAGACATGACCTGGTGGTTCGGTCTATCAGTCAAACCTTTCTCACGGGAGAGCAGTGGACAGTGCTCCTCCCATGAGCACCGTAGATTAGATCAGGAGATAAGGTCAGCTTCGTGTAAAAATCGGCTGATCACCAATCTCCCAAAATTAAGAAAATTGGCACTGATAAATCGGTGCACACCTAGTTAGTGCTCTATAATTTACCTGGAAAAAATTTATTTAAGGGAAGCAAAGTGTGCTAAAGGTGTTCAAATTTGACAAACGTGCTGAAAGACCAAAAGATTAGCTCTGCTATTAACAGAAGAGTGCCCACCACTGAGGTTTTGAAAACCATATTTTTCACATCAGAGTCAATTTGCTATAAAATCAGAACCATCTGCCTCTCAAATCGATCTCTGGCTATGTGCGTCAATACACAGGTGCGTCTGCGGGTCCTCCCCGGCACAGAGCAGCAGATGCTATATAATTACTACCCACTGATGGCTGGTTACCAGACACTACCACAGCTCAACATCAGCCTGCCACGCTGTCCGACGTCCAACAGCCCTGCACTGAGACGCTTCCTGCCTCAGCGTATCTTCGTCAAGGTAACTGGCGGTCCCGCCCACCCCTGAGCCTATTCTCCCCTGAACGTCAGTGTTTCGGGTCTGACTTGAAACGTTGTTTTGCTTCTTTGTGTCCAGCCTCAGGGTCGACAGCCAGACGACGCCTCCATCGCCGCAGCCTGAGGAGAGAATGAAACTGTTTACTGTAAATACCACCAAGCAACATTGTGTTTGTTCTTTTAGATGCATCATTCCACAGAGACATCATAATGAACACTATTTGTTACTTGTCATTCTGTAAAAAAAATGTCGACCAAACATTAGGAGGCGGTTATTTCCAGCGAGTGAAAGTGATGACATGAATTGTGTAAGTAGCAAAAACATGAACTGATGTCGTCTTACCCAGGGGAATCCTGGAGGAATCTGATGTGATGTGAGCTGTGTGTTGATTTTGGGAGATTAATCCATGACTTGAATGTGTTGAAGAAGTGATTATACTGAAGCAATGGAAAACTTGCCGTGTCTTATTGTTGCATGTTTGCAGAATTCTCAGCTGTGCAAATGTGACACAGTTAAGGCTACGGCTGGGGAAATAAATATTTAACACATCCATGTTTTTATCAGTAAATATATTTCTGATTGACCGTGGTTGGCTCAGGTGTTTTTGAACCACTTTTTCAGAAAAACGAGCTTCTTGTTCTGAAGGTAGGGTTTCTTCTGTAATCAGCTCTTTCTTTAGATTTCCGGTTTTATTTCCAGATAATTATCAGGAATATCTCTGGGCCTTTCCATCCTTCCTTTAAATATACAAAGTCTGTCACATGGCAAAAAGAATTATGTTCCACCTCCAATCTGGAATTTTCCTACCAAACATTCAGTTCAATTCAAAAATGTGTAATTTATCCCAAACGGAGATTAAGTGTTGGAACTCATGTTGCTCAAGTGTATTTGAATGGATGGTGAAGCTGTGGGAAGGAAGAATCTCCTGTAACAGTCAGTATTGCCATTAATCTGAAGAGACCTCTGACTAAGACATGCTAACAGCTCAATTTCCATGTAGCAGAGACAACATTCCCCAGCAACATGACCTGGATGACTGCTAGTCCAACTCATTTGCTTTTGCCACTTTAAATCTGTCAGGCCGTGCTGTTAGAAAGCCGAGCAGAGTGATGTTGGGGATATGATCCTTGTCCAGTATGAACGGTTCTGGTATTTGATTTTTGGGGATGCCATCGCCTGCTCCCAGTTGTTAAAATAAAACCTTATTGCCATGGTTATGCATCGTAACTGTCCCAAAGTAAAAAGTAAAAGCAGAAATCCTTCCAGCATCCAAAAACATGTGAAATAATTGTCCAAACATTCAATATCTCAACCCACAATTATGAGCACAAGTCTAGCATAAGAAAAAAAAAATCTGAACTAAAGTAATAAAGTTTCTCCAACATACTGCCACTGCGGGTTATTCTAGACCAGTTAGAAGCCTGGTGTGTGTTATAGAGTTAAACCCTTGTCTCATCTGACCAGGCTATATTTCCAGTATTTAAATGTCTGATCTCACTTTTTGCAGCTTCTGTACTTCATATGTTCAATATTCTCCCCTGTGTCATTTCACAGAGTTATAAAACTTCATTTACAGACCTATTTATGTGTTGATCTTGTTGGTCCAATAATGACATCTGCATTGGATTTCTTCATAACGCTATTGGGACATTTTTGCCACGTTCATTTTCTCCCTTGTATTTTCAAAGTGTATTTTGAAATGTCATGATTCAAGATATGCTTAGAAGTTCTCTCTATGATTTAGATAAATGTGGGGTTTCTTGATTTTTGATCTTCACATGGTGCTGGTACAATTTTTGTCCATTCTTTGGGTATTGCAACAAAGTTATCTAAAAAATGTGACTGTCTGAATGTTCAAATACTTAATGCTGCAAAATATCTCAATATACATTATGGATGTGAAGGCAATAAAGTGGCCAGTGTGTATAGGACAGAATATTAAGCGTTAATGAGTAAGACGTTTGAATAAGATAAATAAGGAATTTAAAGTGTAACATTTACTCAAGAAAGGTAATTTACAGAGCACTTTTTATAGATAGAAATCACAAGGTTCTTCAATCACAAGGTTATTTTTTTACTGAAGAAAAGGAATAAAACACCATAGCGAAATTATTAAAATAGTAGTAGAAAAAATAATCATAATAATGGAAAGTAGACAGACACAACACAACAAAAAAAAGAAAAAAATATATTAAAACTTAAGTTGAATGCTTGTCCAACGGGGTGAAAGCCTTCGAGTACTTTTATTAATTATACATGATATTTTGGACTAAACGTAACAACAGGAATGGGATTTGTTTTTAACTATTTTCATAAACAGTGATGGAACTGAAAATTGACCGTTAGAGGACGCTGTGGCTCAAGTTAATCGCCTTTGGTTTGGTTTGAAGCAAACTGTCGCGATAACTCACGGGAACTCGATTCAAACTGCGGCGGGTTGAGACGGACGATACTGTTGTAGAGAAGGTACAGTGCTTTTTAAAAAAATATAATAGCAGATTTTTTTTGTACTCAGTAAATAATAATGCTCAGTGTATTTGTCATAATGAAACTGCTACCAGTTAAAAAAAAAAAGTTAAACGCTAACCGACAACACTGGCGAAAATGTATTTACTGTCTTACGCGAAAGGGTTGCTTTCGTTTGGCGGCTGACATTTTTATACGCTTAATTATTTCTGAATGGGTTCATAAACCTTCCTGAGGATTCAGTAATATTTCCATGGTAAACATTATAAACCATGTTTGTTACTGTCTGTGAGTCCGCCCATGGCTGCCACAGAAAAAAGTCTGTTACTGGCTGTTTTGAAGTAAAGTTCCGTAAGTTGATATCATACAACACATTTTAATCAGTTCTACTGCATTGAATCTACAACAACAGAAGGTCAAATAAAAGGTCACATCTCCTTGGTAACGCAGACCAATAAAAAGAAGTCTATATTCTCATATTCAGCAAAGCAAAAATTATTGTAATAGCTTAATATCTCTAAGAAGGGATCAAACAATATGAACCAAAAAAATGCATCTATTGTAGCCATTCATAAATAGAGCTACGTTTAGTTTGATTTGTTTCAAAGGAATAAATTAAATGTTTTGTTTATGCGCTATACACTATTTCTCTACCTTACTTTAAAATATATCTAAGACATTGATGGAAGGATAAGTGTTTGTACTTTTGAAACAGATTCTCTGATGCTTTCAAGGCCAAAACAACTGCTGGAACACCAAAGTCAGGAGATATTTGTCAAGAAGCCTCTATATCCTCAGACCTGTTGGAAAACATTCTGTGAATTGATGAGAAAAAGTGAAATGTGACTGCCAAAGACAGGATAATAATAACACCACTGCTGAACTAATCCAGTGTTTTACCTCTCAGATGCCTCCAGAGGAGGAGAATGAGCTGCTGCGTAGCCAGCTGAAGGAGAGCGAGGAACAGGCTCGTCGGGCCGCCCAGGCAGGCCTGGACCTGCTGAAGCAGCAGGATGAGCTCCAGGAGCGGCTGGAGGAGCAGAGGGTGGAGATGACCAACGCTCTGGAGGTGTGGAGCTGGGTCCATTCAAATACACAGTCTGAAGTCTGAGATGTCTGCATCTGAAAATGTAGATTTAAGATATTTTAACCAGAGCTGAAGTGATTAATCAGATTAATTGTGATTAATCTATTATTAAAATGATCATCAACGAATTATTTTGCAATCTATTAATCGATCTATTGATCTATTAATAATTAAGCTTCACCTGCTTTAAATTATGTAAAAACAAATAAACATCTCCTATTAAACATGTTTTGCTGTCCAGTTATTAGTCAATCAAAAAAAAAAATCTACAAATAATCAAGCATACAGTGAAGAAATATAGTGTTAATGCATTTTTTACAATAAAATGCTCATTTTCTTATTTAAAACGGAACTGAATTGTTTTAATGTATTTCCAGTATTGTATAAAACAGGCTTGCGTGATTAAATGAAACATCTGCAGAATGTAGCAAATCTTTTATGTGATGAGTCATCTCAGTAATGGATTCCTAAAATAATCGTTAGTTGTTGCCCTCATTTCACTTTTTGTGAGGAAGTTGCAGTAATAGGCAAATGTAGGATGCAGTTTCCACCTCTCAGCTCTGTTGTGAGCAGCTGTGTGTGCTCTAGGCTCTGGAGCAGGACAAGTACTCCCTGCAGAAGGAGGTGGGGCTGAAGACCCGGATGCTGGAGTCTCTGCAGTCGGAATACGAGAGCATGAAGAACCTGCAGAAACAGCAGCTTCAGGAACATCTGGAGAGGAGCCACAGCATGGCTCTGACTGAGCACCAGAACAAGGTAGAGCTGTGTGAGGCAGAAGCAAACAATCACACACTCCTGCTCTACAGGCCCAGGGAAGACATGGGAGATCTGAGTCCTAAACACTGTGCGCAGATCCTGAGGCTGCAGTCTGCTGTGGAGGAGTTCCAGCTGAGTGAAAATCAGCTGAAGCACAAGCTGAAGGTGCAGGCCGAGATGCTGAGCAGCAAGATGGAGGAGCTGCGTGCACTGAACGAAAACACCCAGAGCTCCATGACGACGGAGATGATGGAGGTGCAGCTGAAGACCATGGAGCTGGAGAGCGCTAAGGTGAGGCTCGGTGAGGCTCATCTGGACGGCGGAGCGCGGGGTTCTAATGCTCGGTACCAAGCCTGAGACAGATTCCTGCTGGTCCAGGTGGAGCTGGAGCAGACCCTGCAGGAGAGTCGCTACAGAGAGCAGCAGTTGGAGCTGAGCAACAGCCGTCTGCAGAGACAGCTGGAGCGCCTCACTGAGGAGAAGGAAGAGAGGGAGAGGGAAGCTGTGTCCTGGTTCAACACCCTGGAGGTAACCTGGCTGCCTTTCTCATCTGCTCTCTTCCTTAGGTCCAACTGACTCTTGAGTTTTAGACCTTAAAGAGAAAACAGAATCTGCTATAAAAGGTGGGGATGCACCGATCCACTACTTTCACTTCCAGAACCGATACAGATATCTGAGGAGTAGTATCAGTCGATACCAATCCAATACAGAAATATAGCTGAATTAACTTAAAAAGTTTCTTTTTTTAAACACATGCATAAATGTACTGAATTACAAATTAATTTGTTAACTCTGCACCAGTACAGCACATTTAAATACATCTATAAATTCAAAGCTTGGTCAAACATGTGAAATCAACTTTCATTTGTTCAGTCAGTACAATTAGGAATATAGCACTGAGTGTAAAATAAATGATAAAGAATCTGAAACAGACAAAATCAATAGGCTCACTACTTTGGCCAAACATGTAAAAATAGACTACAACAAACTTTATGCCAGATGGTTCAGAATGTAAAAATAGGAATTCTAAATAAATGTAAAATAAATAATAATGAAGCATGACATCACTCAGAGCATGAAGCATAGAATTGGACTGAATAGATCTGCCATTCTGGGTCAAACACATTGTCACTGATTACCAAATATATTTTTTTCAATATCAGAACCGATACAGATATTAATATTACAGATTGAAGCATCTCTAGTAAAAATTCAACAAAACATATTTCTGTTCTTGATCTGTCAGCTTGATGTGATGAGACGTAAAGCAGTTTGAATCTGTTTCTGTCCCTCAGTCAGATTTCTGCTTTGTTTTTAAACAGAAATCTCGAGAACTAAACCGGGATCTGCAGATCCAGTTGGATCAGGTTCTTCAGCAGGCCCAGGATCCAAACAGCCGGGGCAATTCTCTGTTTGCTGAGGTAAACACAGAAATGGCACACACTCACTGTGTTCCTATCCAAGTATAACAGGAATTTTGAGCGAACTTTAAAGGTTCAGTATCATGTAAAATTAATGATATGTTGTAATGCTATTCCCCCATCAAGCACATACCTGTAATGTTGCCTTGATTCTTTCATACATGTTTGAGAAGTCCTTTAATCTCCATGGCAACGCTGGTAAAAGCATTGTTAAAGGGTTAATGGAGGAGCCATTTTGTGATGACTTCCTGAAGGCAGAGCTTCAGAGAGAGCAGAAGGTTTTAAAGAGACAAAGGCCCAATTTAATGGTCTTTAAATTAGGATATCAAATTTGATATGTGCAGTATCTTATAGCAACTGAAGGTAACATAATTACTTAATTGTGCTACAAAACGGAAAATAAACAACGGAATTATATCTGTTGTTTTCCAGCTGGAGGACAAGAGAGCTGCAATGGAGAGACAGCTCATCAGCATGAAGGTGCAGCATCAGTCACTGCAGAAAATGCACGCCTTCAGTAAGCAGCAGATGCAGCGCATGAAGGTAGAGTGTGTAACAGAGGACAGCTTGGTTCTTCAGCACCAAGCTGCAAATATAGGATTGGTGCTTTTCATCGAATGACCGTGAAGGTGGTGTGCAGGTCCAGATTGCTACTCTGATGCAGCTGCAAGGCTCCAGGGCTGACCCTGCTCAGCTGGAGAGGCTGCAGTCCATGCTGTCGGAGAAGAACACCGAGATCCAGACTCTGATGACCAAACTGCAGAGGCTGGAGAAGAGGGAGGTGAGCACAGAGCTTCAACCTGCTCAAATTCCAACTAGAAACATCAGCAGGAGAGATTTTAATTTGTAAGCCGACACACAAAGTAGAGCGGACAAAACTGTAATGATATATATTTTTCTTTTTACAAATAAGTCTGAAAAGTGTGGGATGGATCAGTGTTCAGTGCCTCAAGTTAAAACTATGTGAAAAAAGGTTTTGATTGCAAGTTCAGCTGCAGATGTCCGGTATATGTAGTGACAACAACCACTACAAGTTAAATGTTGCCTTTACATTTAACTATGATTCTCAAAGTTTCAATATAATAAATTCCAAAAACTTAATTAAAAGAATAATTTGGTATAAACTGATTAATTCACATCTGCCCAAACTGTCGCACTTCTTCTGGCTCAGGGACAGGAAATAATTGAAATGCTGAAGGATGCCTCATGCTAGCTGTGCTAACACTACGACACTGATGTTTAAGAGCAACTTCAAATGATCAGTAAAGCTCCTTCCCTTATCTGCGATGGAGTAAAACTCCTGCAAGACATAAGGAGGCGATATGAAAACTTGTACAAAGAAATTCGTATTGATAATGATTACTTTTGCTTTATTTACTAAAAACGTATATATGTGTGTGTGTGTGTGTGTGTGTGTGTGTGTGTGTGTGTGTGTGTGTGTGTGTGTGTGTGTGTATAGACATTGCTGAAGTCTCAACCAACCAATACCATCCAAGCAGAAGCAGTTGGTGGTCAGGATGAAACGTACTACACTGACCTACTCCAACTCAAGCTCAACAACTCTGTGTGAGTTCAGCCTTCATCATCGTCATCGTCATCATCATTACAGTGTTTGATGTTTACAGACTGAAATTAAACTCAGTCTGTAAACGTGTCACTGTTAAACAACTTGAGTTATTCTTTAACATATTGGTATGAAGTAAAGTTGGGCCAATGTTCACAACTTCTGTTTATTTTCATCTTGTTGCCTGTTCAGTTCAGTGATAGTGAAGCAGTAGAAATATATGTGTGTGTGTGTGTGTGTGTGTGTGTGTGTGTGTGTGTGTGTGTGTGTGTGTGCGTGCTTTATCAGCCACAATAGCAGTATTGATATCAGCTAATGATTTTGACCCAAATGTTCATATCTGTGCATCCCTAATAATTATGCTGCAAATATAGAAATGTGGAAATTTATGGATATTTGGCAGTTTCAAAAGAAAAGACACACTGTCTCTATTTAACCCACTGAAAGAGCTTTGTTCTAATGCAGTGGTTCTTAACCTGGGTTCGATGAGTCCGTCTCAGGGGTTCAGCGGAGCCTCTGCCGCGGAGGTAAAGACACACTTATATAAAGTCGTGATGACGCCCCGCTTTGCTGCAGAGGATCACGTTACATTTCTTAGCCAATCAGTGCTGCGGAGGAGCACTGATTGAAGGAGTTCCACTCTCAGCATGGATTTGAACTTGTGTCTTTAATTACTTAAGCAAAGCTCACAGTTTTTACCAAATTCTGTAGCTTCTAAATCTGCTCCTTAGTCGCATCTTTTCGGGGTTGGTACTGCCGCTAGTGGCGTGGGGGTGGTAACACAACTAATATAATTACATTAGTAAATCAGAATACTGCAAAGTCTTTATTATTTATTTTTCATTTTTCATTCTCTTAAGAATGTAGAGCTAATTAAATGATCTAAATAAGATCTTAAAGTGGTTCCAGTTTCTCTCGATGGCCAACCTGTTGCAACTGTGGCAAATTTTAAATACCTTGGGTCGTTCCTGGACAGTCAGCTCAACTTTGCTGAAAACACTGACTATATTTTGAAAAACTGTTCTCAGAGACTCTACCTTTTAAGAAGACTTAGTGATCTTGGGGTGACCCAACTAGACTCTAGTTGGGTCACTAGAGACTCTAGTCTAGACTCAACTAGACTAGAGTCTAGTTGGGGTGACCCAACTAGACTCTAGTTGGGTCACCCCAATGTCTTGAATTTGGGAGGAGAAAAAAAATAATTTATCACTACAGAAGGGTTCATTGAATGCGCATATGAAACTGGTGGGTTCGGTACCTCAAAAAAGGTTAAGAACCACTGTTCTAATGTGTGTGCGTGGGCGCGTGTGTGTGTGTGTGTGCTCAGTAAGGAAGCCGAGCGACTGGGAGATGAGCTGTCCTTGCAGAGGATGAAGTCTCTGTCAGAGAGCCAGAGAGCCCTGGAGCTGGAGAGGAAGCTGTTTACGTCTGAGCGGCTGCTCAAACAGGTAGAGGGTGGCTGGTTCAGTCAGTGGTGGGGATTTATTGTATTGTTTATCATTTACAGTGATAAATTTCTTATCATGAGAAGAATTTTGATTTATTGTTGTCACTATAAATTTCAGTTAATGTCTAAAATCGCCTAGTACTGTCCGTATTGTTGGGGTTGTTAATTTTCCCGCTGTTCTTTAAATTGAGAGTATCAATACATTTGAAAATATAATTAGATGTAGTTACTTTGAGCTGCTTAGTGATACAAATCAAACTTCTTCATATGACTAATGTCCTAAATAAATGGATTACAATTTTTTTTTTAAGAGCAGTACTTTTGTTTGTGGAACTTTGACTGCTGTACCATTCAGTCACATGAAATTAACTAAAAAAGGAGTAATAAATAGTTATCACAATAGTACTATAAAATATTTTTATAAAACTTTCCATCGATTTCGCCCAGCCCTTAAGTGTATATAATCTGAGGAGAACAGATCTTCTCAGGCTGCGACACCTTTAGGATCTGAGTTTCTGTTCCTGCAGGCTCAGAGCGACAAGATCAAGCTGCAGCTGCGTGTCGAGGAGCTTCAGCAGAAATATGAACCCAAAGGTAGTGAAGCAAACCTCCAGCCTCTGTTAGCTGTCTGTCTGCTGTCTGCTGCTCCGTAACACTGCTGCTGCCTGGAATCTCTGCAGAAGTGAAGAGGATCCCTGTCCAGAGGAAAAGAAAGGAAAAGCTACCTGTCGAAGTGAAGCCTGAACCTGACGGGAGCACTCACGGAGAGCAGGTTGTTGCTGTGGAGACTGAGGAGACGGACAATATGAAAGTGGGCCGTGAAGATGAAAACAGCCCTGGAGAGATAACAGTTGCTGCTCAAGGTATGTGGTGAAGTGAAGGGAGGGTCAGAGGTGAACTGTGTCACCTTCCATCCCCCAAACACACCTGGAGAGGAGAGTGTAATCAGCATGTAGAGCTCAGGCCATCATGTGTTGCAGCTACTCATTGTTTCCTCTATGTTCCAGCACCTGAGCCTGAACCTGAGCTGAAACCTGCCAAGTGTGTGAAGATCAGCTCTGCTCAGCCTGATGTGATCCCCAGTCCCAGGTCAGTACTGTCATCATACAACATCAGCTCAGAGCTACAACTCAGGTTTCTACTGCTGCTGGGAGCTACAGATGTACCGGCCAATACGATCCGGTACAGAAGAACAGTGCTGGACTGACTTTAAACCTTTATTTTTTTTTTCAACACAAACAAAATGTACTGAATTATAAATTTATTTAGACTCTATGCTAGCAAAACACACTAAAATACACCAATAACTTCACAAGTTTAGTCAAAACATGTTAAAACCCCTTTCATTTGTTTAGTCAGTGCATTTAGGAGTAGAACAGCCAATGGAAAATATATAATAAAGAATTTGAAACTGACAATAACAATAACGATGGGCTGACTATCTTGGTCAAACAGGTAAAAATAAACTAACAAACCTTCAGTTGGTTCAGAAAGTGAAACTAGGAATTCTATATGTAATGTAAAATATAATAATCCATAATGTCACTCAGAGTACAAAGCATAGAATTAGACTGGATAGATCTACCCTTATAGATCTGGCACATTGTTGCAGGTACCTGATCTAGAATATTTTTCAATATCAGATCTGTGCGTCTTTATTTAAAGCGGACTGGGATGGACAAGGAAATCAGAAAAACATTTGTTTTCAGTTCAGTTTCTAAAAACTTCAAATTATGGGAGAGAGTGAACTTATCAAATGACAAATGTGCTTTTCATATTCATACCAGGGGAATAAATATTGTTATTGCCTTCATATGTTATGATTTATTCTCAAATGTTAGTAGAACCACAGAAAGCAAGTTACATTCATAAAAACTTTTTTAAAAACTAGCATGGAACATTTGCAGCTTTGAATGTATAAACCCTAAAAGTCCCCCGTGATTGTAGCTTTCTTTACTTGTCTCTGTTTCTATTGGACATGTTTGAACAATCAATCCTAAAGGTATATAAATAGGTCACTATTACGATGATTTCCTAAGTATCTGGCATGACATATAATGTAATTGGGTCAAATTATGCCCCTTTTCCATCGACTCTACTCGGCCAGCTCGGCTCGGCTCGCTATGCGTTTCCACCAGCCCTTTTCAACGGGGCTGGCCCTGCTTTTTAGGGTCCTGCTTCAGAGCAGGGTTAGCCGGGCCGGCCCTGGTTTGGTAGGTGACGCAAGCTTCGCTGCTGTTCACTGATTGGCTGAGGGCGTGGACCATACGGAGCAGCGGAGAGAGAAGAAAAATGAAGGCGCAACGTTTGAAACGCTGCAACACGGAAGTGATGGAAGATACAAACAAGCCGTTAACTAAAATAAGACGCCGGCTTTTTTCTTTGCTTCGGATTTCAATATTCAGCAGCAGCTCGATGGAGCCGTGAGGAATGAGTCGTTTTTGTCAGTAGTGGAGCGAATGTAAAGCCTCGTTAGCCGCTTCGGAGCCGACGGAGCCCCACGGTGAACACCGACGCAGATGTAGCTGACGCCGCTGCTGCTCTCCAGCCAGGTGAGCAGTTTGTAGATATATCTGTCTGGTTTTTACTACATTTAAGGTTGCATACATACAGTCATGGAAGACATTTAAAACACAAAGTCTGCTGTATTTTTATTGCTCAAACACAACATCCGCATTTTCTGAAGACACTTGGTTGCACATTACAGTTATAAATAACTCAGTATTGTACAGCATTTTACCTTCTCTTGTTTCTTATCTTTGCGTGAATCTACGTGCTTCGATTGTTTCTCATTTTGGTGTTGAATCTGAGTTTCCCCTGTTGTGAGATAATAAAACATTTTATATGACATCCTATTATTGTAAAATGGCTAGATATCAGTTCTCTAATCAAATTATGAATTAGTAATTGTAGAATGAGCAATAAACCTGAAGAAAACCCATGGCTGTATGCATGCATAGGTCTAAAACTTATTACATTTTGTCTTTAATTTACACTATTCCAGTTATTTATAATTCTGTATGGTTGGATGGTAAAAAAAGGGGTTACATGTATATATAAAGTAACATGTCTGTTTTAAATAGTTCCTTATGTGTGACTTTCACATTAGTAACTGTTATTTATCTACATTTA
>NW_006800424.1:176651-189348 GCF_000485575.1 Poecilia formosa
TGAAGCCATCCAAAACTGAATACGCTATTCAGCAAACCAAACATTTTGGCATTATTATCAGGTTTTGCATTAACAAGAGCCCAAAATACAAATCATGTTAGTTTCTAGTTTATACATCATCATTCTATCCACTCACTGTTTATCTGTCTTCCTGCAGAATCTTCAATGTAAGAAAGGGAGAAAATGTCTCCAAAACCTGTAACCTTAATTAGTGATAAATAAGACTGAGTTTAAACTTTAAATTCTTAGTGTCCAAAATGTGAAAACATGGAACTAGAACCAGTCAGATTGGAAGGAATATGGATTTATTTTATCTCAGTATACCTTGGACATCAGGTGAATCATAATTAAACATATTGAGAAGTTAAAAACAACAGACACATTTTTTTATTAGAAATGTTTCATCAGCATATTGAGCTCATGTGATTCCTGCTTCAGAAAGGTGAAGGTCTCTGGACATCCTTAAGGTAAACACCGACCAACAGTCAGGAAGACGGACACTGATGAGATCCTACAACCCAAAGGCTGCACGAAGAACCACGATGGTCTGCGGCGGCAGTTTACCAACATGAAAACACATTGAAATATATGATGAATTAATTCTGATATTTGTAAGTTATTTGCAACACCCTGACTGACATTAGCTCATGTATATTCGGCACTATTACAAGTTTTATCGTAGTTTAATACAAAAATCATCGTTAGCTTACCTGAACCGTCTGAGCCACCTGAGCCACCTGCTTTCCTCCCGCTGCAAGGCGGAGATCAGCTCCTCCTCACCACATCGCAGCTTTCCTCCCACTGTCACATTTTCTTTTAGTCTCAGAAAAATCGCAATCAGGCTTTCAAAAAATAGCTCAGCTTTCTCTTCTTCTTTTGTATCAGAAAAACAACAACTCGCGTTAGGTCGCATGTAACGAAGCACAGCACGTAGCTCTTGGAGGCGGGGCGCTACACCCCCCAGCCACCAGGAGGCGGTACCCTGCAACAGAGCCAAGTGGGCCGGTGGAAACGCGGTCACTCCGAAACAGAGCCGTGCCGTGCTGAGCCGGGTTGTTGAAGTAGAGTCGGTGGAAAAGGGGCATTACATATTTCCAGTCTGGATCTGTTTTTTTGTTTTTTTTTTGTTTTTTTTCATCCTGTCTTAGGTAAATTCTTGCGACATTATAGTTTATATAAACCAGAGAAAGACTGCAGTTCATAAAATACATCTAAAGGATCCCTTTGGTGTTTTACCCAGCAGAAAACACACCTGCAATTAATTCAATTAAAATTTTGGTCAGATCCCACAACTAAGACAAATAGATGTATTTGCTCACAGAAATGTAAATTAATAAAAATGGCACCTGTAAGGGGTGGTGATGATTCTGAGCCCCGCCTCCCACCCTCCACATAATACACACATTAAACCAAACACACCATGCTGCAAACATTGTCCTGCTGAGTAACTAATAATATTTCTGTGTTTTTTATGGTTGACCCTCAGCTGGCCTGTGTCTGACCCGAAGGAAGAGACAAAGAACAATCAGCACAACAACCAGGAAGTGAGGAGAAAGAAACCAAAAACAGAGGTGATCTACGTCACTTCTAATAACACCATGGAAAACCAGTGCGCCCAGCAGTAGAGGTCTCCATCACCCCATTAAACATGGGTGTGTGTGTGTTGTGTGTGTGTGTGTGTGGTAATAGTGGAACTCTGGGGAGGCTCTAAAATGTTTGATATTTCTGTTCCTAAGTTATAACCATGTTTTCCAGAACTTTACTGCACATCTGTTAGCTCTGTGTTTACATATTAAAAAAATTACAACTTCTAGCATTGTGGCAGGTGTTAACACTTAACTTGCATCTCTCCTTCCTGGAAACATGGAACTCCTTTGGCTCTATTATAACAAAATGGAACTGTTAGATATTTATAAAATCTTTTTTCCACTTTTACTGACTTTGAAAACTTGACATCCAGACATCATGATAATTAATTTCTAAATGAACTAGATTTTCTTAAATAGATCTCAGCAAGAGAAGCTACACACTTTTTGTAGCCATCTGTAAGCTTCTGGAATGATTCAGTGTTTGCTCTTGTTTTTATCAATAGTTGATCACTGAAGTTGCCTTGCTGGTACGGGCCTGAACTTTGAGGATAGTTCAAATCGTCACCTTCCTAAAATAATGGCCTAAGTCTTTTTTTTTTTTTTTTTTTTTTTTTTGCCAAAAGTGATTTTTTATATATATATATATTTTTGCCTAAATAATCTTTTGGCAAAAAATGACTTGGGCAGTTATTTTAGGAAAATGATCCTGTTTAAATCAGTTGATAATGAACTGAAATTAACTTACTTCTGTTTTCTTTATTGTGATTCAAAGAAACTGAAGCTACCATTAACAAAGAACTTATGCTACTTTCTCCTAAATTCTTTAGATTTAGATCAGAAAAATAAATGTCTGTTGTTCTGTTTCTTTGGCTTTGTGCAATGATAACCTGACAACAGAAAAATTTGGAAATCATCCTCTGTATTATTACAATAAATTGAGAGTTTTGTCGTCTCAAGTCTCATGTGATGCTGAAGGTCAGGTACACAGTTAATGTATACAGGGACAACAGGAGCAACAATCTGACCTGAATTAAAGTGAATTACATTTAGCTTCCAGTTCCCGTTCTGGAACATTGTCCCAGTCCACCCTTAAGGAATGGCCCGAGACCGAGATGGTAAAGCCACCCGGCGCACCTCCTGACATTTTTATTTGCTGAAATAACGCTCCAAGCCGGCAGAGGGCACCATTAAGTAGCTTTACTGCTGAACAACTGAAGAGGGGATGCGTTTTAACTACGTGGACCAATGAGAGCACTGGAATCATTCCGGTGAATGTGAGACAGCTGTGTTGATGTTTACGTGGTGACAGTTTGATAATACGCGACTCTGTTCAGCAGGTGAGTTCAGAGTAACATCTGCGTCACATTTTTCTAGTCGGTGTTCGAGAGAGCTGCTTACGAGGCCAGCCTGGGTAGGAACCCACCGTGGAGCCTCGAGTCTTTCCAGGTTGGTCCAGCACAAGGAGCTGAAAGCCGAACTAACTCCCACTGTCAGCTTTCTGCCAACATTAAAACAACGTGGGAACAGTCCAACGTATTTCATGTGTCTCTAGGCTCACTGTCCTGATATTGTCCTGTTCCAGTCATCATGAGGCTGATTTTCTGTTACTTTGGAGGAGCTTCTCTCAGCTGCTTGTTTCTGGTTCTCCTGCAGCTGCCCTGCTCTCTCAGCCAGAAGGTGAGTTTTAACCAACCAGTATCTGGAATATCATGAACCTCTCCAGGTTACAGTGTAGAGCTGTTCACCCGGGTAAAAACCAAACTAAAGAATTTCAGAAATTGCTTGACATATTTCTAGTATTGCGCTGCTCAGGGTGGCACGTTGGAGTAGCTCTGTACTTTCACTGAGATCTTTTTCAAACTTTCATTTCTGACAAATGTCAGAAAATTTTCTTGGGGGAAAATTGCTTTTTTTAGACAACTGTTCTTGATTTGGATGCGGTGTAGCTGGGCTGATTTTTGCCAGTCATTTTTATACTTTGCTATTTTGTTATGATGCGTAACCATAACAACAGGGTGGCTTACAGCACCTTTTTTGAGCCAAAGTACATTGTTTTAATTGAAAAAATCACGAGGCACACCACCAACCAAAAATGTAAACAAAGATACTCTGTAGTCGCCTATATTACAATAGTCATTCTTATCAAAGTGCCTTGAATAGGAATCAAATAAACATAAAAATTTATTTTTATCATATTTTACATTTCTTATTTCAAACTGAACTTAACATGTCCACTTCAAAAATACACCTGAACAGTGCCACAACACTACATTATTTGCAGATAATTAATTCGTTTTCAAAAAATCTTTTAAGACCAATTACCGTACTGTACGGACTATGAGCGCACCATACTATAAACCGTACCTTCAAATTTTTTGAACCCTCCCCCCGCTCTGGAAACTTGCATACATAAGCTGCACCGGGCTACAGGCCGCTGGTATCTCTGCCGCTCTCGCTTTCCCATAAGGACCCAGCAGAGGGCTGCGTACTAATAACTGCTGGATACATTAAGGACCGCAGTTCTCCGTCTCCAAATCCGGTTTTGTTCACGCTGAGTTGTGCATCGGCTTTATGTCCCTCCTCTACTGCCAGATCGATACTCCTCAACTTAGAAGCTGCATCATACGAGTCTGAAAACATTTCTCCGTCGTGCCTGCTGCTAGCATGTGCTTGTTCTAAATGAAAATTAGCGCATTCTTCTTTGATTTCCAATTTTGACTTCCAATGATTCACTTCCTGCTAAAGAGCCCCCTGGTGGTTGAAGAAAAATCCACAGAAAAGCCGCATGTTCAAAGTGTAGGGAAAAAGTAGCAGCTTATAGTCCGGAAAATACGGTAGGTGAAATTGGATAATTTCCACGGTACATCTGACGATCAGGTACACTAGTGTGCCGCGGCACAGTGGTTGAAAAACACTGGCTTACAGCAATTGGTTAACATTGGAAAAGCTGAAATAATTCCACAACTGAAGCCAGAAATCTCAGAGGAGTTGAACAGGAAGCGTGGTGGGGAGCAGAGAGGAGGAAGTTCAAACCATCTCTTCCACCCATAATAACATGTAACCCTGACAAAAACTCAGAAAGAATGCAGTATAATATCTTTTATTGACACGTGTAGGATTATATCCCCAACTCCAGCATCCCTCTGCCAGTCGTATATAGTCGTGGCTATATACGACTATACGAGCAGACGGATTTAAAGAGCAGCAGGAAAAGAAAAGAGGTGGATTAGCAGTGCTTGTGTCATCCAGGACATGTTACTGTGAAGCCTCGTCTCTGCAGTCCAGACATTGAACTCTTGCCATTAAGTTCCCATCCATATTATTTACCAAAAGAATTCACAAGTGTTATTTTGGCAGCTGTTTACATCCCACCTTCAGCTGTTGCTGATAATGCATGTTCTGTTGTTGCCAAGATACAGACACAACACCCCAATGCATTTATTGCAATAAGTGGTGATTTTAGTCAGGCCCAGGGGCGCTGACAGGAATATTGCCTCCCCCCCAAACCCCCTTCGCGCAACTACTCTTACAGTTTCTTGAGTCTATCTGATCCATCAAAAGCATCATAATTTTAAAGACTTGCAACTGCCTTGCTTTCTTTGGTCCAATACTGATACTAGCACAATATTTACTGCTAGTGAATTTTACCTGCAACAGTCCGCATACAATACAGCAAATAAATTGCTTAAATTTTTAATATTAGTTTTATCTCATTGAAATCTCTTCCCACTTGCAACAATCTCAGACAACATGCAAAATATACATAAAACAATCCAGACTTCTCATCAAGAGAGAAGAGGAAAAAACAAAACGCAACAAAACAAAACAAAAAAAAAACAGGCGAGAAAAAAATAGAGCTGTAAAATACTAAAATCCTAGGGACCAAGCAGAAAGGACTCAAGACGACCCCAAAGTGTCGAAAATGTGTCTGATTTGTGATTAAGATCATGGGTCAGCTTTTCCAAAGGAAGGATGACAGAAATCTGTGTGAGCCACATATTTGGTGAAGTTCATTGTAACAAAATACACTTCTTAGCAAGAAAACAGAGAATTGTAAGCAAAGATTTAGAATGTGCATTCAAATGGTTAGGGGATACATTTAGAAGGTAAAACATAGGGGACAAGGAAAAGCAAACACCCAAAACCTTTTCAGTCACAGAATGGACGTCCCTCCAAAAGGTCAATAATAACTCGCATGACCAGAATAGATGGAAAAATGTACCTCTATGCCTCAAACATTTGCAGCACAGATTGGAACGGTCGGGGAACATTCTCTGGAGACGAACAGGGGTATAGTAGGATCTATTGAAGATTTTGAAATTTTGTTCATGTATAGAAATAGAAGTACATTGAGGAAAGAGAGGTTCCATTGCAAATCTTGAGCCAATCTATAGGACTGAATTTCACCTGCAGATCACGTTCTCACAGCCGCTTTACAGTCAAAGCTTGATGGTTTGAAGCTGAGTAAGGATGCATAGAACTTGGAAATCAGGCCCTTGGGAGATTTGGTTGAAATCAGAGTATTTTCTAAATCCGTCAGTTTCCTACAGAATGCATTGGACCTAAACAATGACTCCATAAAATGGCGAATTTGAAGGTATTTATAAAAATCTCTGAGGGATGTTGCTAATGTCCCTGATTTGATTAAATGATTTAATGGAACCAGAAATCAGCAGATCAGAGAAATTAGTCAGACCAGAAGAGGACCAGTTCAATAGGCCAATACTTCTAATAGAAGTTGGCAAGTCCGGGTTTAAAGTCAGGGGAGATCGAATTGAGATAAAGGGAGGAATATTCAAGTATTTCCTTATGTCTTGCCAAGCTAACAAAGTACTGTAAACTACCATGTTTTCCTTCAATGAATCCAATTAATCTAAATTATTGATAAAAGGGAGAGAGCTTAACCTTCTAGGACAGCATGATAAAGATTCAAGGCCCAGCCATAAACGGTTGTCTCTACTAGAAAACCAGTCTGACATAATTTTAAGCTGGGCAGACCAGTAATAGAGCTGCATGTTGGGTAGACAAACCCTAAGAATGTGAGGGACAAGTAGCAAGGAAGATTTTGAAACAGGTTGTTTAAGTGAGGGAGAATATTCATTTTTATTGTATTAACCCTAATAAGAAGTGATATAGGAAAAGTGGACCATTTCGACAGATCATTCTTAATGTTCTGAACTAGGGGGGAGTAGTTTGATGAGAATAAGTCTTACAGATCAGGGGTGATAAAGATGCCCAAGTGCTTGAAACCTCTTTTAGACGTATGAAAAATACCATATCTTGAGGGATATTGAGAGGAGAAGTGACAGACTTGCCTAAATTAATCTTATAACCCGAAAGAGCGCCAAATTCATCTATGGAACTAAGTACAGCCGGGATTGATTTATCTGGGTTTTTCAATTATAAAAGGATATCATCTGCAAAAAGAGAGATCACATGGTGATCTTCACCTATCCTAATTCCAGATATGTCTGGGTTAGATCTAATAGTCTCAGCTAAAGGTTCAATGAACAGCGTAAATAACAAAGGTGACAAGGGGCACCCCTGTCTACAACCCTTCTGTACAGAAAAACCATCAGACAGCAAACCATTAGTATTTACCATGGCTACTGGATTGAAATAGAAGGCTTTAATCATGTTAATAAAATTAAGGCCCATGACAAATTTCTGTAGAACTAAGAATAAAAAGGGCTATTCTACCCGATCGAAGGCCTTTTCTGCATCGAGAGAAATGATCAGAGGAGGGTCTTTATGATGATTAAGATAATGAATGACATTCAGTGCATGACGCACGTTGTCTGTTCCATATCTAGATTTCACAAAACCTGTCTGGTTGTGATTTATTATCTTCAGAAGAATTTTTTCTAGTCTCCATGCCAACACCTTCGCAACAATTTTGAACCAACATCAAGGAGACTGATAGGTCTATAGGATGTGCAATCTAAGGGATTTTTATCTTTCTTCAACAATAAACTGATGGAGGCAAAATTCCAGGACGGAGGAACACCTCCTGCTAAGATATTGTTTATAGCAAGTAAAAAGATGGGATGGATCTCGGGCCAGAACTTCTTAAAAATTCCAGTGGAAATCCATCTGGACCAGGGCACTTTCCATTCGGCATCGACTGGATTGCCACCCAGACCTCCTCAGGTGTAAAAGCAGCATCAAGGGCAGAGCGAGCCTCTTCTGAAATTGAGGGCAAAAGAACACCATCTAAATAGGAACCAGTGTCTGATTCGATTTTATCAGCCGTGTAAAGGGATTTATAAAAGTCTTTGAAAGTGTTAATAGCAGACGGAACACAGGTAACATCCCCGTTGCATGTTATCATATTAATAGAGCGATCATTGATTTGGTTCTTTAATTGATAGGCAAGCAGATGGCTTGACTTGTTACCGAACTCACAATATTTCTACTTAGTATAGAGTAACAGCGGGCATGGCGAGTATAGTCCATATTTAGCTTGGTCCTAGCAACAACTAATGCCTTCAGATTCCCTGATGTAGGAAATTGTTTATGTATATGCTCCAACCTAGACACCTCATTCTCTAGTTTTTTTCTGTTTTCCTCCAAAACTCTTTTCTGAAAAGAGCCATAGGAAATTAGCTGTCCTTGTAAGGTGGTCTTGGCCGCATCCCAAATCATGGCAGAAGAAACTGGAGAAGATTCATTATCAGACCAGTACTGTGAAAGATTATTCCTAACAAAGGTACAAAAATAGTTGCTATTCAAGAACGAGGTATTAAATCTCCAGATGGGAGTCCTCACAGTATTAAGTGTAGATCCATATTATAAATAAATAGGGGCATGGTCTGAAAGGGCAATTGAACCCATAGTCACATGCATCACAGGTAGTTTCTAGTAAAGCATTGATTAATGCCTGATTTTAAAATTATTTAACTGGACTTGTAGCCATTATTTTGTGCCCATGTGGCTGGACGCCACACAGCACGATGAACCCGATCGAATCGTTATACCTAGGATTTCTGTCAGCTAATGTGTCTCTCAGGTTTTGAAAATGGGCCAACAGTGGGCGACAACTCGTGTAGTGTGAGCTGGACATATTACACTAAGAAAATGAGGAAGGGAGGGTCAGTGGAGAGCACCAGAGCTGAGCCTTTTTTCATTCAGTGTCATCAAGAGAAAGAAAAAAGGCAGGAAGAGACGTAAAGCTGATAATTAAAATGAGGTCGATAGGTTTAATTTATTGTTTGATTAATTGATTTATCGTTTATCACGACAGGCCTACTTCTTGCTTCTTTAAAAAAGTCAAAAATTTCTTCCTCTTGATTACATGGCCTAAACCCTGGACATTCCAGGAAATGAGATTAAGTGGTCGAGGCATACTGGCTTAAGGTACTATGAATGATGTTGGAGGGAGATGAATGAAATACTGAGACCAAAAAGAGACATGAAGAGGAGAAAACCAAGATTATTGTGGAGCGACTAAAGAAAAGGCAAAAGAAAACCCTTTGACAAGCAGCACATACCCTCCCATATCCTGCCCCCAAATGGCAGGAAAGAAACATCCCAAAAGAAGTCACCATAAAACCTAAGTATAACTTCACAATACTGTATCTAAACAGTGTGATCACAGAAACAAACAGGATACCCAAAAACCGCATCAGTGCCCCAGGATGAATATTGAACACCAGTGGCGCAACTGCACATTATTCAGGTGGATTCGAAAACATAAATCCCCCCCCCCCCCAAGGAAGGAACGTCGGCATAGAAAACATATGCTCGCTCCCCCAACAACCCCCTCGCCCCCAGCATTGTGTGCGCTGCATACCCACTTTTTATGCCACTGTTGAACACCACCTACACACCTACAGTCCTCTCTCCACAGAAAATTGGAAAATAAAATGTAAACAAAAATATAAAAATATTGGTAACAAAGTGAAATAATATTGCTACATGAATAAGCGAATAAAAGTCCAATATTAGCATGCATTGCCTTGCTTATATTCGCATCCATTCTCTCTCGTAGAAGAGAGAATAGATACGATAATATAGTTCAAGACACCCTAAAGTATACGAAATGAAATTGTTCTTCGTGTAGTCACGCTTTCATGGTCCAGAACTTTGCGTGAAGGGGATGAAACCGTCAGAGAGGACTCTGTGACCTGTCCGACTCTCTACAGCGTCATCAAGAACAAAAACAACAACAATGGAGAGCGAAAGATTTACCGCACTTAATAGAGTCCAAAAACAAAGCAGCTGACTCCGGAGTGTCAGGTGAATCTGACCCTCATGCAAACACCGGAGGCGAGCAGGGTAAGCGAATCCACGATACTTGTTAAGCCGAGCCTGCGCTCTCCCCACAGCGTCAAACTCTCGTCGCTTACGCAGGACTTCAGAGGACAAATCGGGGTAGAAACGCAACTGGGAGCCGCCATGTCGAATATCACGTTTCTTCAAAGCAGCTCTGAGCACAGCCTCCCGCTTTGAAAATCTTAAGAACCGAACCAGTACACTCCTCGGGGGTTTGCCCGGGTCAGGAACGGCGGCCAAGGCTCGATGGGCCCGCTCGATCTCCAGCGAAGGGAAATTGGAAGAAAGGCCATCCAGAGCTGGAAGAGTTGACTGGAGAAAATCCACCAGGGAGGTAGTGCCCTCCGTCACCTCTGGGAGATTAATGATTTTTAGATTTCTGCGGCGACTGCGGTTCTCCAAATCATCAACTTTCAGCAGAAGACGCTCCACTGCCTTTTCCACAGCGGCTAAGCGAGAGCTGTGGTCTATGAGAGGCCCCAAGGGCCAAAACCTACAAACTCTTACACGTACTATCAAACTCTCATACATTTACTATCAAACTCTCTTACACATACTGACAAACTATCAAACTCTCTCACATTCACTATCAAACTCTCTTACACGTACTATCAAACCCTCTCACATTGGCTATCAAACCCTCTCACATTGGCTATCAAACCCTCTCACATTGGCTATCAAACCCTCTCACATTCGCTATCAAACCCTCTCACATTCGTTATCAAACTCTCTTACATTCACAGTGTTGAGAATGACAATCTCAATTGATGAATCATAATTTGTATTGACACACGGAGCATAAAATCAGCCAAGAAAAGCATTCAGACTTTACTTATTTTATTAAATTTCAGCGCTGAAAGGAGACACTTTACCATTACAGCCGAGAAGAGTTTCTAAAAAAGTCTGTGCAGCGTCTGAGGAGAAGGAGGAGAGTAGCTGTAACTTAAAATTTCAGTTTCTGATTGGACCCCAGGCAGGCTTTTCAAAATAAAAGCAGACCTCCGGTTTATGTTTGATTAATGTTTCTCTCCTGCGGCTTTAAAAATGTAAAACTTTGTGTTAATTGATTTGCTAAAGAAAATCATGTATCTGAAAATAAATTAAAACATATTATGTTGGCAAAAAATTCTGTAAACCACATATGTGCTACCTCAATCAAAATTGCTGACATTTGACATGCAAAAAAATCTTTCAGATTACATAAACAATACCTTACCAGGTACTTCTCTCACTTCAGGATGATACAGGGACACCTATAAGACCAATTTTAACTGAGGTTGCACATATGTGCTTTACAGGATTTTTTGCCCACATAATATTTTTTTTCAGGTACATAATGTCGTTTTGTGAATTAAAACCCTCTATGGCATGGCATTGCCCTCGGTCAACAAACCACATTTCTGTACCTCACGTTGCTCCTTTATTTTATTTTTTTGGGGGGAATGATTTAAAATGCCTCCAGACATTTTTGTCCAAATAAAAAAGGTATTGAGGTTCATGTGACCTTTTACTTAGAAGAGGAGCAGTCCTTTTTATGAAGTGGAGGTGCATGCTACACCTTGCCTCCTACTTGTAAGTTATACATCACTTTTCTTCATGTTTAAATTTGGGTCACTCTAACGAAAAATATTTTAATATCTGTGAGTATGTAAAGAAGCATTATAGATCATTTCAAGACAATTTTTTAAATAATTTATATGCTAAAACTGTGTTTTTTTGTTTGTTGCCTCAGGGCAACATTGCGCAGTTAGGGCTTTTTTATATATTATTCTAATGCGATGATATGCAGTTGATTACAAAATGATTATCAAAGCCAATTTTTTAATTTATTATTGATTAACAGCAACAGGAGATGGATGCAAGATCATTTCATGGACAAAATGTGCATGGTTCATAAGCTGGGGTCATTCCCAATGAAAACACTGTACAACCATTATTTCATTGTTTGTTTATCTTCAAAACTGACTTCAGTCCCAAAGGGTGAAGAGCTGGTCATCAATGAACAAATGGCCCCATTCCAAGGTAGGCAAAGACTGAAGCAATACCTGCTAAACCCAAATATACGGGTCTGCAGGGTACTTCATATGGCTGGTGCAGATGGTGTTCCTTACAACTTGAAAATATACACAGGGTGAGCCGTACCACCACCAAATCTACCAGATATGGGAGCTGGTGGAAATGTTGTCCTTTGCTTGGCTCAAATTCTACCAAAAAAATCAGAACTACAAACTCTTATAAAAGGGAACCTGCAGCCCTAAGTCCTGTCACTGATGTGAATCTGGTCGCTACAACCCATAGATAATCAGATAAACAGATGGTGATTCCCTGGTACGCCAATAATCAAGTGCCAAAAATGTGATGCACACTTTTTTTCACATCAGCAAGCAATTCCTTCCTGACGTTTAACATGTAATAGGGAAAAAGACTGTTTTCAACATCCTTAGTGATTCTAACTCTGCCAAACATACCCATGTACAAACACACAAATGCTCGTTTTAGTAATTTGTGCAAATGTACCATTCATTAATGAAAGTTAGTCGTTTATTTTATATTTGGTGAGTTGGAACATGTCTGATTTATTTTTGTCAAAAAAGGTTTTTTTATGAATATAGTTTTTGTTTGATTTGTATTTAATTTCTCATAATCACTGTAGAAAACTTGGCGTTTTAGACCCCTTGTAGCAAAATGTTGCCCTGAGGCAACAAACCCAAATCCGGTTCCGGGAGGTGTCGGGGTCCGATTTTATGATTGATATGTAATTAGGAACCAACAAGCTCCCAAAGAATGCCAGAAAATATTTTTTCCCCAAAAAAAAAAAAGTCATGCCATAGAGC
>NW_006800424.1:189822-190299 GCF_000485575.1 Poecilia formosa
TGTGAGAGGGTTTGATAGCGAATGTGAGAGGGTTTGATAGCGAATGTGAGAGGGTCTGATGGCGAATGTGAGAGAGTTTGATAGCGAGTGTAAGAAAATTTGATAGTATGTGTAAGAGAGTTTGTAAGTTTTGGCCCATGGGGCCTCTCATACCTTATTGTTACAGGGAAACTGTACATCTGCCATCATTGGTAGCTATGTTAACTAAACTGAGCATTCACAGTTTGGGAGGGAGGATGAGCAGCTGCATGAGATTGTGATTGACAGTGCTAAAACCCGCCTCCTGCTTCTGATTGGTTGTTTCTAAATAGCACTGGGAGAAGGCAGAGGAAATCATTTTTTCACAAATTATCTCTTATGCCACACTGTCACAACACAATAACGGTTCAAACAAATATGTCAAACAATATTTTTTATAAAAGTTACATACTGCAGCTTTAATTTCACTTAGGAGAGGACGGGTCAGGAGGGACATGA
>NW_006800424.1:190309-215431 GCF_000485575.1 Poecilia formosa
AAAATATACTGATATGAATGAACTATGATGAGGAAACAAGTAAAAATGCTCTCTAAGTAAAATGCAATAATAGTAATAGAATCTAATCATATCAGTTTCTCTATCGTGAGCCCTTTCTACGTCAAATCAGTTTCTGCGTGTGTCCAGATGTAGAGCCGGCGCAGCTCGATAGGAAACCCCGACAGTGCCCAGGAGGCTTCAGTGTGGCGTTTCAGCTTTAACTCGGTCCACCAATCGTGGAAGGCGCCCACAGTCTCACACCCCGGCACACCCAGAAAGGATTGGACTTCATTCTGCAACAGAAAAAACACAACAAAAAGCAAAATCAATGGATTATATAAAGAACTTTAAAGTGAATGAAAAAATCTTGTTTTGTCACTAGATACTAGTACTGCCCTTATACTATAGAAAGCTGGAGTTCCACGGTTATCTTTTGGTTCTGGGAAACCATCTGATAGGCAGGTGGGGTTCTATCGGTACCGCTGCCCTTCTCTATGTTGGAAGTGATGCACTGAACAGCCAAGGACCTCTGGCAGGGAACAGCAGCATCCACAGGTGATGAGGAGAGCAAGGAAGATTTTTTAAGATTCTGCATCATCTAATTAGTAAATATAATGTTCTCTTTTTTCATTTGAAGGCTTCTCCTTGAAGCTGAAGATCAAGTTTTTGTGTTTTTTTCATACTAAGCCAATAGAGCATCAATATATCAATAATGTCTGTTATTTAAGTTCTCCTCTTGATGATAGTTAAAGAAATGCTTAAATTAAGTAACACATTTCAGCCTTCAAAAATAACTTTCCTTGTTTTAAGTGTTGGCATATTCATAGGATCAGACAAAATCAGAAACCAAACAAAAAAATCATGTAAAGGATCAGATTATGAAATGAATGTGCAAAACTGCCTGAACCACAGTCATGTTTTATCATTAGGCTTGTAAAGTATCATCAATACTGTGAAAAGTTAATGAACCGTGTTAAATTAAGATCCCTTGTAATATATTCCATTCATGTAATTAAAGACATTAATTACATGTCTTCAATTACATTAATTATTTTGTCTCAAACCAAAACCTGTAAATTATGATTATGAGAAATGTTAACTTTAGGCATTATTACCTTGGATCAACAATTACACATAGAACTAGATTCTTTTTTATTCTGTCAATCTGTTCTAACCAGCTTTAAGCAGTTCCATAATTGCTCATTTGTAAATCCTAATTTAGACCAATTGAAAGTTAGTTGTTTATTTTATATTTGGTGAGTTGGAACCATGTCTGATTTATTTTTGTCAAAAAANATATTAATTTTAATGCAAACTAAGGTAAAACTGGCTGGCTGCAGTCCAGACAGGAGGCTGTTTTTTATAATTTTATAAAGATTGTTTGAATTTCTGTCAGCAACAAATATATCGTTTTTGTTGTGTAATTGTTAAAGGAGCAAAGACACTACGAAATCCCTATGGATTCCCTGGAATGATGCTAACTAGGTTGTCATTGGATACAGTGTTGCTCACCTTTGGGATTAGAGCTGCTGCTGACTGTTAAGTATGGTAAAATGTACAGGGACAAGTTAAATATATGAATATCTTGGCATTTCTTTTCCTTAATTCATTAAATGCTATGTAGGCAAACAGTCTGTAGCTAAGCTAACTATGCTAAATGGTTGATGATCACAGTCTACTCACCTCTTGGAGAAAAACTGGGTTACAAATAGACATTCTTGTCTTTTTCTCTCTTATATCTCTATTTTTTCAAACTTGACTTTATTTTTCTAGGCAGCATAGTAACTGCCATAGTCGTTCTTGTCGTACTGAATGCTGCTGAACACGTCACCATCAAGCACGCTAAGCAGGAACTAACCATTTAACGCAGATACAGGGCGGTTCAGGGATGTGTGCCTTTTGGTCTGGGAAAGGTAACATTTAAGTTTTACTGCTAAAAACAATAAAAAAACAACCACAATAACAGTAATTGACAGGGCCCCATTTTTTTTCCTATTTGTTGTAAAAAATAAATAAATAAAAATTGTGGGGGCCCCCCTGTGGTCAAGGGCCCTTGGAATTATCATTTTCCCCCCCTTCTGGTCATGCCTCACTCTTCTACACTGCCAACTTTTCACCAGTTTCAGCTTCTCCACCCGGGCAAACAAGATTTTGGATTTGTTTTATGCTAATATCAAGGATGCATCTCCAAACCAAGACCTCCTCTGGCAAAATCGAACGATAATCTTGTTTTTCCCTGCTCTGAATACAAACCCCTGGTGAAGAGACCAGGGGGTTTCCTAACAGCCATCTTCCTGTTAAGAAGTGGTCACAGGAAACAGAAGAGGCTCTCCAGGGTTGTTTTGAAGCAACTGTGATTGGGCTACTCTCTCCCAGCCACATGGAGATGACATCAATACCATGACTGTGTGTGACTGACTACATGAACTTCTGTGTGGACAGCACCATCCCCACCAGAACAGTGAGATGCTTTTCCATTAACAAATCCTGGATCACCAGTGACCTAAATTAACTTTTAAACAAGTAAAAAAGAGCTTTTAGGAAACAAGACAGAGCGTTGTTGTGGAGAATACAGAAGCAGCTCAAAGTCAAGATTACAGACAGCAAGGAGAAGCTGGAGAATAAACTGCAGAATAAATTTAAACTTTCACATATGAATTAAATAAGGAATTTATTGTAATAATGAAACCTTTTTCCCCCCACTATCTGACATGAAATCAGATTGAGTTGTTCCTGTTTTTGGTCACTTAGGATTACCAAAATGAGTTCTAATTTCTTAAATGCCACAATAAGTAGTTTTTCGTATTATTTATTCAGACATAATTGGGTATTACTAAATGATGATTCTACATTTCTTACCTGTGTCTACAGTTTGAAGGTGCCTTAACCGTGGTGAACACTGAAGGAGGAGGGGGTGCTGATGAAGAGGAGGAGGTGACAGTTGATGACGATGGAGTTTTTGAGGTTGTTCAGCCTAATGAACAGTGGCAAACACTGAAACCAGGTGAAGTAACCACGTCTGTTCAGCTGCTTTTAGCACGTGAAGCACTCTTTAAAACGCACATACGTCAAAAATAACTTAATATTTGTACAAAGTATAATGAGATTCTGTTAATTATGCAGGAATGCCAGAAAGCATAACCTGAAATATAGATTATTACATTATATTTGGTCTTTGACCATACAAGCATTCATTGTCTTCTCATAAATGTCAACTGTCCATACAAACATAGGCGACTCAGTCTGTGTCTGTTTGACCAATGGCCACTGAGTCATAACACTGTTGGCTCTGTGTGTGTGTGTGCGTGCGTGCGTGCGTGTGCGCGCGTGTGAACTCAGGCCAGGCTGTCCCAGCAGGCTCCCATGTGAGGCTGAACCTGCAGACCGGTGAGAAGGAGGTCAGGCTGGGGGAGGAACAACTCAAGTACTGGACCCAGCAGCACAGGTGGGTTCCTGCTAGCACATATGCATTCAGGAAATGCTTTCCTCAAGGCTGAAGAGCAGTGGTCAAAGATCAGCGATAGAAATGGTCATTCTGTGGTGGCAGGGAAGAAGAAAAGAGCTGGTCCTCCATTGATCCCGATGAGGTGAAGCGGGCCATGAAGAAGATCAAGGAGGACCAGAGCAGTCAGGTAGTGAGGTGCTGCAGAGCGCGCCATACTGACCGGGTTCTGCTCAGCACCGTCCCAACCCTTACTGTGTCTGCAGGACTCTGCGCCGTCTGCGTTCCGGTCACTGGACGAGTTAAAGAAGGACATGGCTGAGCTGGACCTGCTGGTGGAGACGGATGTCCAGGTACACTCTGTAGTCAGCCTTCTTGTTCACTGCTGGAAGTCTTGCTCTCTCTCACTGGCTCCCAACTGAAGATCAGATGATGGATCAGTTTACTCCCTTCATCTCATGCTGTTTCCTGTGTTTGCAGATCATGAGGCGCCTGCTGGATCAGTTCAACAGCAGCAACTCCACTGCGGAGCAGAAACTGAGCATCCTGCAGGAGCTGGAGTACCTGGTGCATCAGGTAGCATGGCACATTCCCCATGAGCTCACTGCATGTTATCATGTTAACCTGCATGTTGGTGTGTGTGTGTGTGTGTGTGTGTGTGCGCGCGTGTGCGCACGTGTGTGTGTTTTAGGTGGATAACGCTCAAACCCTGTGTGCGATGGGGGGCCTGAGCTTCATCCTGCAGGGTATGAACAGCTCTGATGTCCGACTCCAGGAGAACTCTGCCCTGGTCCTGGGCTCCGCTGTGGCCAGGTGCTGAGCCGGACTCATGCCTCCATTCTCAGCACATCTTAGGACGAAATTGTGTTCAGCTTTTTGCTTTGATGCATCTGTGTTGGTCCTGCAGTAACCCGGTGGTCCAAGTCCAAGCAGTGGAGGGGGGGGCTCTGCAGACCCTTCTAACAACGCTTGCCACCACTCAGCCACTCAACGTCAAGAAGAAGGTGGCTTCCTGCCTGCACATCCCGCCATCCATACAGAGAACATTTAAATTTATGGTTCTGTGATTTTAGGTCTTGTTTGCACTAGCATGCCTCCTGCGTCACTTCCCCTACGCACAGCGCCACTTCCTGTCCCATGGTGGGCTGCAGATTCTATCGGAGCTCTTCAGGGCAGACGCTGGTGGAATCCTGCGAACACGCATAGTCACCATGCTGTACGACATGATCAGTGAGAAGGTACAAACCAAGTAGTCATCTTTTAATAAGCATACTTTCTGCTTTCTAGTTTTATAGTTTTATTAGTTTTATAGTTTTATTTACAGGAGCACAAATATCCAGCAGCTTTTACTGGACCTGGATGGCGTCAAACCTGCTTTTACTGAATTTATTAAACAAACATGTTTGCTCAGAAACGGATTCCCGCAGTTTTTTTTTTTTTTTTTGCTAATGCATAATTTATGAGCAGCACCCGTTAGTCACCACATAGTGATAGTTTCAGCAAATATGTAAAAAAAGAAAAAAAATGTAATAAGTCACCTACTGCAGCTTTAAGTTCTATAAGGAATAAAAATGATTGTGTCCAATCAGCCTGCTTGATATTTTTCTTCTGTATGTAGATTTTTGAAGGGGTTAAATGAAGGAGTTTGCAAATATTTCTAAAAAGGCCTCACAAAACTAGTGGTTTTTAATAAAAAAAAACAGTTCTGTAATGGTGGAATGGCTGAATCTGGTCTCTGTATCCTGCTCGACCAGGAGCTGATCTCCCAGGCCGGCCTGGACCCGGTCCAGGACCCGGCTCATGCTGAGCGGCTACGTCAGTACTCCCAGGTGTCCCTGCAGGAGGAGCTGATGGAGGAGGGCTGGTGCTCTCTGGTGCCCCAGCTGCTCCAGTCTACTGAGCATGACTACAGGGAGAAGGTGGGCCGTCGACCCCCAGCCTCCACTCTGCCTCTCTGCAGCTTCAACCAACAGATCCAGTACAACCAGAGGAATTGTATGCTTACTTGATGCCGTCTTGTTTGCAGGCTCTGCGGGCGTTGTTGGCCATGACTCCTGTGTGTCTGGATCAGTACCGCTCAGACGATGCTCTGCTGGGTTCTCTGCTCGCCCTCAGACTGCAGTACTCAGAACTAATCCAGTCAGAAATGATCCTAGGAGAAGAGACCAGCTACTTCACAGAGATTGTGGAGCTTATAGACTCTCTCCAGGTCAAAGTGAAATACCAGCACGTCCTGCTGAGAGGAAAGTAAACACACCGTCAGGGTAAAACAACCAGTACTGGTCTAACATCCTTCACAGGTTTACGAAGTTTTTAAACATGGTCTGTGGATGCAGATCAAAGAGGAAATGCTCTTGTCTGGAATGCATTGTGTATGGCAGCGGAAAATGGTTCAGTTCATACATTTTAGACCCAGCAGGAGCTAAATCCTATGCGAGTCTGCTGCTGTAATCAGACAGAGCTCCTGTTCCAACATGAGTCCTGGCTGATGAGGATCTAAACTGACTGGTCCAACCATGACATGAAAACCTCAGTTACCTACTTTGTATCCGTTGGTGCTAGGTGTTGCTGGGCCACCCAGACAAACCAGAGCATCCGTCCATCTTCCTCCACCAAAACCAAGAGCTTCTGCCTCAAGTTTCTCTCTGGATGGTGATATTATACTCTGAAATTTGTTTCAGGGTCTAACCAAAAAATAATGAGGACTCGTCTGTTGGTAACTGAAGTGTCTTATGGAAAATATTTATTTTTATTTTTTTTTAAAAAATAAAAAGTTTAAACACTAATGTTGTGCTTTTGCCACTTTTGCAATGCACGGTGTAAAGCAGTAGAGATGTCTGGAGTGACAAATCATGGTTCTGTCTGGTTTTGGCAGTAGCCTGGTTTGTGCAGAGGGGATTACGGTGTGGGGCTTTATTATTTATGTGTTTAAGTTTGGCTTGACCCGTTTCTTGCCAGTAAAAAGAACATTGATTTTATTTAGTGATTCATGTTCATGCTGCCAGTCTTGAAGAGAAGTTTGTTGTGTTAGAACTTAGTTATGCATTAGAGTGCAACCCTGGTGTTCTCATCCATCATCAGTGTCTGACCTCAAAAATCACTTCTGGAAGTATGGTAAAGACATTCCTATAAACACTCTGAAACTCTGAGTTGAGCTGTTCTATATGTGATAAACTTTATGGGTGACGAATGGGGATGGCAGAATAGTGAATATTATTAGGAACAGTTTTGAGATCACAATTTAAGACTTGCCTAAATTTGGTTTGCCAATTCAGACAGTTTCTAAAATTAGTAATTCTTTTTTTTTGTAAATATTTATTGAAGATTCAAAATCAAGTCACAAGTCACATCAGAACAAAAAAGTTATTTTTAAACTAGGCAGAAAACAAAGATGATATATAAAGTAAAGGATATGAATACTACACAAAACAACAGTGTGAGAAAAATAAAGCAGAAAATATTACAAATGCAAGAGGAAATTAAAATTTTTGAGCTATTAATATAGGTATAAAAATTCGGCGGTCTTTAGGGGTGTATATGCGTGCATGGATGTTTATCCTGTCTGTCTCTGTGTTGCTCTGCAATGGATTGGCGACCTGTCCAGGGTGACTCTGCCTCCACACCGTTGACCGCTGGAGATGGGCACCATCACCCCTCGGATAAAAATTTGGCTTTAATCCTTGAAACTTCTCATTTGTGCCCGCAGTCTAAAAAAGCTGATGTTTAACGACACTTTTATTTTGAAAAGTTAAACCGGCAGTTGTTTTTGACGGACAAAGATGGCGACGTGTTTGTTACTTCCCTCTAAAATCTGTATGAAATGATTTTATAATAATGGTATTGTGAATAGAAGAAGAGTTTTCGACTCCGTCCTTATGAACATTATCATCCTTGTATATAAAATAACTGTTAATGTTTTCCGGAAGTAGCCGCTGTAACATTTGGACAGATTCCCAGGCATCGGTGAGTGACTGTTTACAATAGTGACTGAAGATAAAATCAGACTGTAAACGTCTCCTTGAGGTTCACGCGCACTGTTCCGTGCATTAAACAGCGCGTGTATCCACTGTCTGACTCCCCCACTGGGAGGAAACGCTAAACTATAACTAAACGGAAGGTTTGGGTTCTAGCTGATGTTGACGAAGTTGAACTTGGTTTCCAATTCTAGCGTCCAATAGCTAAAGGGCGATTCCACCTAATTTTTCACTACCTTCCGCATTTTTAATCGGCCCTAGTTTAAACTACAACACACTTTACACTTCAAACCTGGACTGGATTATTCTCCTCTTCAAGCTGAATATTTAAAACCATGTTTGGGATTTGTGAAACCTTTTTCTGATTTGTGAAAACTCAATAAAGTTCGATTTTCACAATTTTTTTGCATCTGGATCACACTAGATCTGCTCTAATTAGGAAAGATCTTTTGCAGGGATCTGTTAAGTGAAGTTTCACAAATCAGAAAAAAGTTTCACAAATCCTAAACATGGTTTTAAATATTCTGCTATTAATTGAAAATAATCTGATCCAGGTTTGAAGTGTCTAGGTGTGGTAGTTTTTAAACTAGAGTCGATTAAAAATACGGAAGGTAGTGAAAAATTAGGTGTAATTGCCTTTTAGCTATTGGACGCTAGAATTGGAAACCAACTTCAGCTTCGTCTAGTATTGACTAGATGAAGCTGACCGCTGCTGCTCTACATCCTGCCAATGCAGGATGTAGAGCGGTGAGCCTGAACTCTTCTCTTGTCCTCTGTGTCAGTGACAGGGATGGAGCTGTCCCAGAGGGAGCGGCTGTCCCAGCTGGTGGAAGAACTGACCACATCTGGACAGCCGCAGCTCAACCAGGACAAAGTCAAGGAGCTGAAGAAGATCTGCAAGTATGAGCCACACAGGAGAGGAGACCCTCTGGAAAGCTTTACTGACTGATTCCTCCATTTGTGTTCGTCTATTTAAAACACCCACTTAATCCTCAATTCATACTAACACAGGCTTATAAAAGCTATTTATTGTTACTGGTATGTATTTGCTTTTGTAAGAGGAGTGCACTTACTGTACTGTAGAACTTAACACAACCTTCTGCTTTAGTGAGTAAAGTACAGTCCCAAGTCCAAGGGTGTAAACTTTGTGTTGCAAGTTGGTGGGGACAAGGAGGAGTGGGGGAAAGGGGGACTGGCTGATGCACCCACTTACTGGAAGGCCTTTTCTTTTTTACTGATAAGAATAATGGATATAGGGTATATGTCCTGAGCAGGCCTGTCAGATTAATAGTAACTTTCAAAAATAACCTTTTAGCAGCTGTTAAACATTCTGCAAAATATAAACATGTTAAAACCGAAGTAATCTAATTAATCTACCGTATTTTCCGGACTATAAGCCTTGTCTGTCCATTTCAGTTTTATGTTTTTGAATTTTCGTTTTGCGATCATTACGAAGGAACACTCACGGTGGTTGATTAGCTACGTAACTTAAATACCTGCTCTCCTGATTATCTGTCAGGAAATGTAGGTCGCCTTACTTTTGTGAATACTCCGAACTGCGCAGCAAGAGTTCATGTTAAGGTCATAAAAGTTAAGCTAGCATAGCAAACCTACTCTCCACTTTCTTTATATTTTAATTAAAGCTTTTTACTGATCTGTGAAATGTTATCTTGCTGTCATAGTATTGACAATTAATATCAAAACTATTCGTCCCTTTTTCAGATTCTTTGCTTGATTGTGTCATTTCCCCACCACTGACATTCCTGACTCAATGTGGCGCACTGCCGCGCACTGCAAGTCTCAATGTCCAATCCACTAGATCAGTGGTGTCCAAAGTTGGTCCTCGAGGGCCGGCATCCTGCATGTTTTAGTTCTCTCCCTGGTTTAACGCACCTGGATCAAATGATGGCTCACTAGAAGGCCTAAGAAGAATACTGGCATGCTGAGAAGGTTACTACCAGCAGGGAGAGAACTACTAAAGCGTGCAGGATGCCGGCCCTTGAGGACCGACTTTGGGCACCCCTTCACTAGGTCAATGAGCAGACTCGCCATTTACGTTTTACAATACAGCACGCAGCTGCTGCCAAGTTACTGTCCGCACATAGGTGCAGCTACACAAAGAAAAAAAGTGGAGGAAATATTGGTGGGGACATGTCCACACCAGTCCTTCGGGAAGTTACGCCTATGCCCAGGTCCCACATCTCCACAGCCCGGCTAGTTCATGCAACCAGTTTATATTCCAAACCAATAGCAACTTTGTACAAAACAAGCAAGAAGAGATGTAAGAGAGTTACTGTCTGGAGTTTGCTCCAAACAATAACAATAACCTGAATGCATCTATTGGTAAAACACAGTAGTGAGAGCATCATGGTGCTGCTTATCCTCAGCAGGGAAAGTGAAGTGGAGAGATGAATGGAACCTGTTAGAGACTGAGGGAGACATGAGATTGGTTAATATTTTTATTAGAAACTGTACATTGAATAAATCTGGTGCCAGTTACTGATTGGCTCTTTGTTTCTGCCAGAGCATCCAATGACTGCATAGACCATGTGTATCATTCAGTGATGACCCAGCTGAACCAAGAACACGCTGAGATCCGGCTGTCGGCCTTCCAGATAGCCAGCGAGCTCTTCTCCAGATCGCATCACTTCCGGATGCTTCTGGTTGACAACTTCCAGGTGAATCCCCCCCAACTCCCCAAACCCCAACTCCTGTTTCTGCTCCTCTAACTCCAGGCATTTGAAACGTTCTCTGTGTTCCTCAGGAGTTCTTGGAGCTGACAGTGGAGACGGACTCGGAGCAGCCCCTCCCTCCTCCTAAAGAGGTTGCCAGGAAGCTGAGGTCGCTGGCCATCCAGACGGTCCAATCCTGGCACACCTCGTACGGTTCGGCCTATAAGAAGCTGGAACTCGGCTACCACTTCCTCAAACAGGTTAAGAAGGTGAGAAAGACCTTGAGGTGTTTTACATCGCCACAGCAACACTGTGCTGCTCACCGACATGCTTCCCTGGCTACTGGCTAAGTATGATTAGAGTCAGATCAGTGGAGGAGGCAAGATCAAATATGCATGTTATTTATTGACTGACTTATATATCCAAAGGCACAAACAGCATAAAATGTGTACAGCTGCACAGCTTTTTGGTACATCTCTGCCAGATCGTCCATCTACAGACTGGAGTGGTTTTCCTCATTCCTGTTTGCTAAATAATTCAGACTCAGTCAGACTAGGTGGAGAGAGAGTTGGTTGACTGAAAGTTTTGAGTCTTGCCACAGATTCTCAATTGAATTTAGGACTGGACTTTGACTAGACCATTCTAGCATATGCTTATGCATTGATTGAATTCATCCCATTGAGTCTCTGGTCATTGACCTGAGCTACATTCAGTAATTACTATGTCAGACCTCCTGTCCACTATTCTGTGTTTGTCTGTCACATGAAATCCCAATAACTACACCAGGGGTCACCAACTCCAGTCCTCAAGGGCTACCATCCTGCAACTTTTAGATTCACCTCTGCTCCAAAATGTCTGAATTCCCTCACCAGCATTCATTCCTCTCTGCAATAGGCTGAAAACCAGCAGTTTATTTGATCCAGGTGTGTTTGAGCAGAGACGCATCAAAAAGTTACAGGATGGTAGCACTCGAGGACTGGAGTTGGTGACCCCTGAACTACACAATGACACCTAATTGTGCTTCTCCATGGTAACAGCATGAGGTTTTAAATCCGATGTCAGCGGGTGACAGCAGCAGCACTTTCACAACAACATGCTGCTCATATTTACCGTTTTCAGCTGGAAATGTTGCTTCTCTGGGTTAATTTACATGACAGACTCTTTTCTGGATTTTTGTTGTTTGTCTGTTCAGGTGGACTTCCAGGACGCCGAGGCCAGGACAATAACAGAGAGGAGGAGGGAGGAGGAGCGGCAGAGGAAGATGGAGCGGATCTACAAGGCCAGAGTGGAAGCAGCAACCAAGGAAATGGAGGGTAAACGCTGCATCACAAGGTGCATGCACACTTCTGAGCTGTAACAGTGATGCCTAACGCCGGCTCTGTGTCAGAATCCTACCAAGACATCGAGGCGGCGCTGACTGAGATGGAGTCCTGCATGAAGCTGCTTTTCCCTGAGTTTGGCCTGGCAGGTTCCCCAGCAGCCAACAGTGGTCCCTCAGATGGCCAGCCGGACAAAGACTGCCGGGTCGATGACGATGAGCCCTGCTGCAGTAAAAATCTGAGGGAGAGGAGAGACTGCAGGGAGGAGGAGGAGGACTCTGACACGGAAAACAGAGATAAAAGCTGTGAAGAGAGGAAGGAGGACAAGGAGGGAAGGACGAAAGCAGAGATGGAGGAAGACGGAGAAGGAGCGGAGGAAAGTAGCCAAGAAGAGTCGGATGAAGAAGACTCCTTCATCAGGAACTCTGGGCTCATCTCTCACACCTACAGCCTGGACGTGAGCCTCAGTTCTGGTGGGTCCGGTGGGATTATCTAGTCCTGATGAAGCAGCAGGAACAAGTCAGACCCTCTGACGGTTTCCTCCATGTTCTCCCCTCAGTTCTTCATGTGAAGGAGACGGAAGACAACGAGCCAGTGGTTTCCACCATGATGGAGCTCCACAAGGTGATCAGCTCCAAACACCTCCCTGCTGTCCAAGGCTGGGTCCAGGTCAGGCTGGCACACACGCATGCATGCATGCACGCACGCACACACAGGCCTCTGTGGCGACCAGCAGCACTTTAAAACACAGGAGTTTATACTAGAGGTGGGCCGATCGATTGGCCACCGATCATAATCGGCCGATTTCCGTGAAAAAGTGTATGATCGGTGATGACCGATCACGGTCTCTTGTTGCCAATCACACAAACTGATCACCTGCATCTCATTTCGCAGCCTGCCTGTGCAGCTGGTCTCCTCTTTCCTTCACACTGCGCAAACGCGCAGCAACAAATCCTAAGTGATGTGGAACTATAACGCACTGAGTGAATGGGGAAGTTTGCGTGTTGCAGCGGAAAATTGAAGCACGTGGGGTGAAGCACGTTAAAATGCATCAACACGACGAATCTAATATGGCATAAAAACAATGTAATACTTGACGGAGTTTGGCTATATCGAGGCTCACTCCAGTAAAAAAGGACATTTGGAGCGATCAGACAGCAAGTAAAGCAGCGCACAGCTACAAATACTCACCTGGATTAGCATGACGGTCAGAAAGCTAAACAAATAACCCTCAAAATGATTTAAGTCTTCGAGCTGCGATGTAAGACGCTGATTCTGCTCTCGCTGTTGAACCGCTGCTATGCGCTACAGGTAGTAATATTTCACAGACGGAACGCCGCTTCTGCTCCACCTGGTAGTGAACTCTCACACCAAACCTGTTTAAAGCTGCAGCATCTAACTGAATTTTTTTTTTTTTACATACGTATTAAAACTTTCACTGACCTAACATGAGACAGATAATCTCTGAAAAAATAATCGATCTCCTCTGCCTCCTCCCTGTTCTGCATAATTACTCCGCTCAGTCAGAAACAGCCAATCAGAACTAGCAGTAATCAGCTAGCCGCCATGCTATCAGGAAGTTTTCTTTCAGTGACTCAGGATTGTTTATAGTAATGGAACCTGTTTTTGCCTTTGAATGTTAAATTTTATACTTGATTTTTTTGGCAATGTTGAGAGGTTTCATTTTGACTCTTTGCATTATTTAGCCTCTTCAGAGCCTTCATATGTTTTCAGTCTGTTAAAGATAGTATTACCGATAGCAGTACAATTTGCACAATGCCTGTTTTGTTTTGTTTTTTCTTGGAAAAAGTTATTAAAAACAAGTTTTTGTCTAAATTAAGGTGAATTCATGGTTCCTTTTTCCACATAATGTAACCGGTAGTGCTTATGATTAAAAAAATAATAATTATGTGATCGGTATCGGTGATCGGCCGTGATTGGCCCTCATGGGTGATCGGAATCGGAATCGGCAGGAAAAAACCTGATCAGCACATCTCTAGTTCATACCATTTACAGTTTATTTATTTCAAACAAGGACAATGTCATTATTGACATTGACAAAGATGGAAATTGGAAAAATGCATCATACATTTGCAGTATTCACAATCCTCAAACTGTTTTTTAGGTCTTTTAATGTCCCAGTCAAAGTCTTACGATGGCGGAACACGGCCTTTATAGACACAAAACAAAATGAGTAGTAAAATTCTCCCAAAAAACATAGACATTTTAGGATTAATCTCAGAACATTTCTAGAAAAAACTCATAAATTTCACCTCCCCGCATTTGAGTTTCAAATGCTGATTTTTATTTTTTGCTTTTGAAACTTTTTCTAGAAAACGTCTGAGATTATTCTTTTTTGGCAGAAATGTCCTCCTTCTTTATATCTGCAATAGCATTAATATGCCGTTGTAAAATCCAGACCTTAATTGAAAATTTAGAATCCTGGCAGCACTTGAACAGTAATGCTCACTGTTGGTTGTTATGCGTAGTGAGTTTTCAGACAATACATTGGTATCGAAAACAAAGATTTTAAAATCTTGGTGATTGGCTAGAAAATTGCAGATGGTGCAGCAATAGTGGTAACAGCAAAGTGTCTTCTTCTTAATCTGATGAGAGCAGGTTTCATAGCTTCCTCCTTCTGGTGACGTGGTCCTCAGACAGCTTCCTCCATCTTTGTTTCCTCCCTGCCTCTCCTCCGTCTGTGCAGGTCTTCACCAAGTCCCACGCTGAGCCACAGCTGCTGAGGAGAGCGCTGAGTCTCAGGAAGTCTTTAGAAGCTGTGCTGCAGAAACACAGAGAGCTTCACATCGACTGTAAGACTCGAGTCCGCAGAGTGGTGAGTTTTAACCGCTGACCCCGGATCAGATCGCCTCATTTAGGCACTGAGGGAGGGGATTCTGATGCTGCTTCACTGAACCTGTTGACTGTGGAAACGTTTCACAGTCTGTGCATAATGAACAGAGGAGCACACTGGTTTGATTATTTTATTACATCACTTAAGCCCCAACCACTCAGAGAAATAACTGAGGGTTTCTGGGAGACTCCTCCAACTTCTCCCTGTAAATGAAATTGAAACCATACTCAGAGAGGTCACACATGCATGTCATAACATGCACTGATACGTGGGGAAATATAAACGGATAACAGAACGAGAAACGGCTTCCATTTACCCCAGTATACTTCCATCCTTAAGAAGTATAAAAATGTCCAGCAGGTGGCAGTAAGCTACCACAAGACATTACTGACATCACTGACGCTTAGAGCAGAACACCAGACTTTGTCCTCTCATCAGGTGAGAGCTGCCTGTGCAATCAGAGAACTTATTTTAGTTTGTTTCCTTTTAATACAATTTTGTTGTAGTAAAATGAAGAATATGTGGAACTGGTACCTTGGAACAAAACCCAGTCCATTTGAACATAAAAAGATCCACTGAACCATATATACCATAGGAAATATAACTATATATGAAGGCAGGAGGAGATGCACTTATTTGCCCCAATCAGAATAATAGCAAAAATGGTCACATTCGAAAAATGTGAAATCATTTTAAAAAGCCCGGTTTTCATCAGCACCATCTAGTGGTTGTTGGCAGAAATGCAGCTCCACATTGCTACTGAGGCTTGGGGTCAGAACAGACTAACCAGGGAGTTCTATATGGAACCAACAAGACCATAAAGATTATTTAAAACTATAAACACAATGAATCTGAGTGTCAAGTGTTGTTCTGGAATATAGCTGAATGTTGTATTGTATCTATATATGGAAGATTACAATTTGAACCTGTGCAGCGATGCAATCATAAAATACTATTTGCATTGAATACTCATTAAGATTTAAATGCCACGCATTTATAAACTGCAGGACAATCATTTAAGTTGACAGTAGTGCAGATTTTTACACCTGATGCTCAAGAGGAGTGAGGAAAAGTCAACTCAACTATTCACACAGAGTTGTGTGTTTTCCAGTATTGTGCAGCCAACGCTGTTAATTTAAATTTTAATTTCCAACTTTAATTTATTGAAATAAACTTAATGCTTTTATTTAGCTCCATAGTGCTTATCTTCGCAGGCTGTACCAATGTACAAGGACATCCTTGTACATATGTATACATATACATATACATATACATATAAATGTATATATATAACATATATGCAGGGGTGAAAGTAGTTTTAAATTCTTGGGGGTACTATGACAAAAAAATAAAAAATAAATATATATATATATTACTTTGAAGTTTCTGTGCTGATGAATTTTTTTGCGAAGCGATAAAAGCTGGTTAGCTCTTGAATTGCTACAAAATAAAGCTGTATTTCCTCCCTCAGCCCACTGGCTATGTTGACACCTTGAGATGCCATGAGACCTAAATTCTGAACATCATGGCATGGAGTGCATCCCAGTTTTTCCATGTCTGGCATATAACCATTCATTTTATCTTTTAAACTGGTTCTATTGATCCTGTGTCCAGACAGAGGGATCATCAGTAGCCCAGCATCATGACCTGTTTGTTCTGAAGATCCTGCAGCTTCCACTTCTCTTCTAAACATGGCGCCTCCTCACCCTGACTCTCATACTGATAGGAGGAACCACAGAGCTCTGTTAGGTTAAAGCTCATCTTCTGAAATTGGGATATTTTTCCTCCAACAGGCTCCAGAGGAATCACCTGACACCATTTGTTGGACTGGATTTTATTTCACTTTCATTTGTGAATGTTAGAGCCTCATTTTCAACAGTGGAGCTATAAAGGTTGAAAAAGGTTATTATTTTGGAGAAAATCTCATCAATATCAATATTTCCACTAAATAAAAAACAAAAAAATAGTTTGATAAAGGAAAAGCCTCTCAGACTCTGAGCCTGACAGCAAACTATTTTTTTTATGTTAGACAATTAATTTAATTTCACATAATTATCGCAGTAGAAGCCATTTGTTTGTTAAATACTTAATGAAACATTTACCGTGTTTGATGTTTGTTGTAAATGATGTATACTCAAAGAACGAGATAATTAGTCCAAGTTTGTCGTTTATTGAACGTTCAGAAATTACAGCGGCTGTGATGCACCAAGGCAAAGATAAACAAAAGTAAAACAACCTGAACAGATGATCAACTCTAAATCATTCTCACCTTTCTACTCTCCGTCTCTCTCTGCCGTTTAACCGTTGCCATGGCAACCTTCTGCGCTCCTCCAGCTGACCAGATATTACGTTACAAACGTAACATTCAGTCCGTTACGATATTAGGTTTTCAGCGTTGATATTTATTTTGCTATCATTAATAAGTGCTCCCTGAACACAGCAGTGGTTGATTAGTTAATTTTAAACTCCTGCTCTGCTAGTTACGAAACGCACAGAATTGCACAACACTTTGTTGAAACAATAATTACTGAGATTATTATTGTTGTTGGGTCATTAATTTGAGCACTTTTGTTGATATTTTTGTTGTTCTTTAATAAAGTTACGAGCGTTTTAAGCCAGTCAGAGGAGAACGTGTTGGTCTCAGTGTCCTGGCGGCGTTCAGTTTGTCACCTAATGCTGAGATCGACTCAAAACCTTCCGCGATCGACATGTTGCACCGCTGCTCTAGCAAAGCAAGAACAGCTCAAAAACAATATGAAAAGGGAAAAAAGCGATTTATTAACTGATTAAGTCATGTTTTAGATTGTTCTTGAAAAACTAATCACTCACGGCTGCACAGTGAACCCAATGATTTTTTACAGCTGACAGCGCTGTAAAAAATCATTTACTAAATGATTTTTTAGTAAATCATTTAGTAAATGATTTTTTACAGCGCTGTCAGAGACGCACCAAGAGACGCAGTACCTCTTGGAGGTACTGCGTACCCTGGCTAAATCTTTTAGGGGTACGCAGTACCCTGCCGTACCCCCTTACTTTCACCCCTGCATATATGTATAGGTATATCTGATGTGGATGTAAGAATGTTCTATATGCCATCAGTAAGTTTCTCTAACAATTAAACTGGCAACAACAGAACAGTGTAAAAATGCAACATCATCAAATTTGGCCATAAGAAGAATGATCTAGGGGACTAATTTCTGTGACATAAGATAAAAATGATTCTTAGTGAATTAAGCTTAATGAGATTAACAAAAAGTCCTGAGAACTGATAGAAAATTAAAAACATGTGGGTAGCTGGTAATATAGGCTTTTAATTTCAGAAGTGCCATTTTGGGCTACACATTACACAATGTTTTTTTTAAAAAAAGATTTCAGAAGACCTCTTTTTTGATAGATAGATCCTTTTTTGAGGAGAAAAATATCTATCACTTGCTGGTGTCTATCTGTGCACGTCAATAAACCTAATATTAGTAACTATTTAAGCTCCGATATCTTCCTGTGTTGGAGGAGCAAAGTGTCAGACCAGCGACAGAGAAACATGGGATGGATGTGCTGAAAGTCAGGACGTTTGGGAGAGGTGAGGAGAGCAAAGGAGCTTGAATGCATTATGCATCAGAGGCGGGCAGGAGGAATTGGGGAGCAAAGAGGGAGGATGTACCCATTCATTTGCTCCAGCAGCACTAATGTGCCCCATGGCTTGACAGCTGATAGGTCTATCTTGGTGCCTTCGTATCGAGCTCAGCATCACAGTGTTGTGTGCTCCAGCCTCTTACCATATGCATGCGTGCGCCTCCATTCTGGGGTGTCCCAAATAAAACTTTAGGTGTGTATGTAGAGTTTTAGAGGCATGCAGCATCACTGCAGAGACAAACATGCCGGAACTGCTGAATGTCTGACGGAGCTGATGGTTCTGCTGTTAGTGAAAGAAGAAAAAAAGCTAAAAACTGCTTTACGCTTTTGAAAAATAGTGGTGTGTGAATTCATGTTTAGCTGAAGGGAGAGCAGCAGAGTGACAGTGACAGAGCGGTGGGCGTCTGGCGCCGCCTGGTTATCACTGTCAGGGACCAGTCTGCTGCACCAGCAGGCCCAGCTCTGCGATAACCACACAACTTACAGCCCCTTTATCATAATTAGCTTTTCCTTTTTAGCCTTAAAAGGCCTTCCATTACTGGGTCCTTCTCTATCGGCCTGCTGACACGCCACGCGATTGCTTTCTCTGTCTCAACGGGCCCCTCAATCTAGATTCGCGTACCAGGGGAGCCTGGAGAGAGAGAGGGCAGCATTGTGGATGCAGATAGAGGCTTGTTTATTGAATGAGAGAATAAAAGGTAGGAGAGCTTGAGGAAAGAGATCTGCATCAGGTTGGGAGACTTTTCAATAAGGGTGTGGTTTATTACTTTTGTATCGTTTTCATACTAGTGCAGTGATTTTAGCTACTACGGTATGAAGACTTTAGGTTCTGTGCAGTTTTTCCTTCCATCCTTTTTATATCTAGGGTAACTCAGAGTTAGGCTCCAGTAGATCTGACATAACTCATTTTGTTGGAGGATAAATTGTCCCAGTAATTATTGTGACAAACAATAATATTGATGTTTTGAGACAATTTTCAAGTAATATGTTGATGACAGCAGGGTTGCATTATCATTCTACCCCTTTAAATACCATCCATCCATCCATCCATCCATCCATCCATCCATCCATCCATCCATCCATTCATTCATTTTCTTTACACCCTTGTCCCTTAGTAGGGTTTTGAGGGTTGCTGGTGCCTATCTCCAGCTAACGTTCCGGGCGAGAGGCGGGGTCCTTTAAATACCAATAAACTTTAATTTTGTAAAGAGCACACCACACTGGAACAGGAAAATATTTTAAAAATAAACTACAATAACCAAAAACAATACATAAATGAAATACACTAACAGCTAAAACCATAAAAAATGGATTATGCAAAGAAACATGCCCTTTAAAAAAATCATCAGTATGAAAATTGTTGATTAATTGATTATTGTGACAGGCTTAGTGTCCTGTTCCTTCCACAACAATCCAAACAGAATCCAGTTTAATCCAGTCAAAGTAAGTACAACTCAGTACAATAACATCACATCATCTTCAGATTCATCAGCTCATAAAATACCATTCCCATGAATCGAAGTATTTCCGTCGATACAGACTGAAAACAAACAATATTTAGATTTATCTTCCAAAAATGCTGCAAGCTAAACTAGGATAACATCATTCACATATAAACAATTGAAAAAAAAAAGACTTTCTAAACTCGAAATATATTGATGTATAAAAGTTAGAGTGCAAATACTTGATGCAAGCCTGAAAGGATGTAAGTCAGGTTTACACTGACTACTGTCCCTTTTCCAGTTTGACAAGGTTCCTCAGTAATGATGGCCTCACATATTGCCTATTGGGCAGCTTCATCAACACTATTGTCATTTTCTGTTCCTTGATTAATATAATTATTGTTTTATTACCAATAGTTTCACATGCACTCATAATGGGTATGAATGCTGCATACATTTGGGGCTTTGATTTTGAGACATCAAACAACTGCGGTAGATTTTCAAAACTAGAATGGGATTCACAAGTTAAACATTCTGGCAAATACCTGGAATGTTTTGCTAAGTGGAGCTGCTTGATAAATTCAAGTTCAAGACCACTGCAGCTGGTCACTTCTTTTTGCCAGCTTAAGAACAATTGATTTGACTGTCCTTGCTGGATTTACCAAAACTCAGGACACCAAGGACATTTCATAGAACCTAGTGAAGACCTGAGGACAGTTCTGGAGTATTTCCTAACTGTAGATTCTAAGATCAGATCAGATGATCAGATGGTCTAGTTAAGTCACTTCTGTGCTATAGAAAACACCAAATATTTCAGTCAAATGAAATGTAATTGATCAAGATACTCAGGAATTACCCAATGACCACCAAAGCTTAAGCCTGCCATGTACTGGAAACTGCAGGTACACCAGTTTCCATGTTCAGAGTGAAGCCAGTTTACCATCTCTATGAATTGAGAGGATGCTGAGCAAGAAAGTAGTTCTGGTTTCATAATCAATACTTTGAAGCATTGCATAACGGATGCTAAATTGGAATACAATAGGATGTTCCAGCAGGGCAATGATCCCAAAAATAGATCTCAGAAGTGCTTTGTGAATAAATGAGGCAGCATGTGGAGGAGCCCAGACCTCTGTCCTATAGTAAACCTAGAAACAATGCTGAAAAGATACCAGGAGTGGCAAAAGGACTGGCGAGATATCCAGTTAGAATAATGGCAGGAAACTTTTGATGGCTACCAAAAGTGTGTGAGTGACAGCAACTTGATAGTGAGGTAGAATGCATGTATCTTGACCCTGTACAATAGTTCTACACTTTTCTATTCATGCTTTGGCATATCTTAATTTTATGAGGTATATTGATTCTTGCCCCTCATGTGGAAAGACTTCACTTGCTCTTTTCTGAACATGAATTGTTTCCCAGTAGATATTTATTGGAAGGTGGTTTGTAATGGCAGACTGGTGCGTTCATCCATTGGCGCTGCTAACTGAACACATGGACTTCTTCTGAGGAATGGATAAGACATGCAGACTTATTTTAGCACATCTGTTTTTGAGAGTGTATTCAGTCACTCTGGGCTCCATTCATACGGGCCAAGGCCTTGTTTACTGCTGATAACCCATCTTATCGCACCACAATGGATGTGGTCGCTCGTTCTGCGCTGGAGATAAACAAAGGAAGACTATTCCTCTATTTCTTTCTTCCAGTGCTCCCTCCTTCTCATATGTACATTTATTGCCTGAACGAACCTTGGATACCAATAACATGCTTTCCTGGGTCAATGTACATTTTTTCTTGATTTTACTTTCATTCGATTGCTTGTTTACAGAAAGTCTCTTTGGGTTTAGTGACTTACTTTAGTGATTACTTATTTTATTTTTATCTGTGGGATATAATGAAAGACTTTAAAATATCTTGACAATAAGATGCACAGTGGTGGCCAATCAGAGGTTTCAGTCACTGAGCAGGGATAATGACAGTTAACCTGGACACAATGTGGTGCTTGATGGAAGAGCTCCAGGGTAGTTATTATCTTGTGTGATTACATAAGCCATTCTATTGGTGTGTATCGAGGTCACAAAGGATAATAAAATCCAGAAGCCACGACACAACAACAAATGCCAAAGCCACCAGGTTACAGCACAAAGACACAAGGCAACAACACAAAGTTGCAAGGCAACAGCACACAGCAACAAACTAATAGGAAAAAGCCACAGCGCAACAAAACCAACAATGGAACAGCAAAAGGTCAGTCTTTCACCAGGATAATCCTGGAGATTGATGCAAAGAATCATCTTCCAGAACCTCTAAGCACAGTACTGGAGCTACAGTAGTATGGTTTAGATCATGTGTTGGCAAGGCACAGTCAAAGTTCAAATTACAGTCTTTTGGTAGTACTGAAAATTGTTGTTCACATATATCCGATTTACAGTCTGACTCAGTTTAATAAATTCTTCCCTCTCCTGCCTCAAAAAAAATGGCAAAATTTCTGAATCTACAGAGATGGAGACATACCAAAGCACATTCACCTGTGACTGCAGTAACAGATCATTTTTCAAAGTATTAACTCAGGGGGGCTGCATACAATTTTATGCACACAAAAATTAAGATGTGTCTACATTTTCTTTATTTTAACATAATGGTCTGTCACATAACAATGTAGACATTTCCTAGTCATGAAGAGTTTTGGAAGGCACTTTATGCAGCAATTAACTGCAGCATTGTTAAAAAACAATAATTAGGTTCACAGGTTCGAATTTTGGGTTGATTTTCTGTAATTCACAAAAATGTAAAAATGATCCAAGTAATGTCTTGGAGTTTGTTAAAAAGAGTTAGAATATGCCTAACATGAGTGGATGGAAATGGGATCAGAATACAGGCTGGCTCTGCTGTTAGTTACAAAAAGGTAAATCACAGTCTGGTTCCATCTGAGGTCTCTGATAGTGGGAAAGAAATGGTTTCCAAATCGGAACTGATGGATCCACTGGGACTGACCTGGGGGAATTAGGACAAAGGAGGAGAGACTGGCTATCGCTGAGATAGTCTTTTATCCCTTACCACAGGGCTAAACTGGGATTGTGGGCTTCAGAAGCCCAGTTGGGCCTCAGGACACTCTGTGTGGCATGATCGACCTTTCAGGTGTCACTCAGAATACACGTTGAAATGAAACGGAGTAATCTCCCATTGGCAGGGGGGCGAGAATGTATCATAACGACTGTTTTAATCACAGATTGAGACAGACTGGAAGGGGGAAGTGGAGCAGACAGTTGAGAATAGGCTCTTTGACAGGAAAAGGTTTGGGAAGCTTCGAGCCGGCTAATAGACCTGCCAGGATAGGTTAGTGAAATAAAGATGTCACCTTATACATCATATAAGCTGACTGCTCCCCAGAGACAAAGGCCTCTTCAGTGTGTTTTAGGTAGAAAGGAGGTTGAGAGGAATAATGTGGAGACGTTACATAGAGAGATAGAGGAAGAGCAAGCGAGAAGTGCAGAGCTTTTTCTCATTAGAGGGACATCCCATGGGATCTTTTCAAGGTAGTAATGAATAGAAGTGGAAGGTGGTAATAGAGATGTGGGATGTTGTGGCAAATCAAGCCTTGAATAGGTCAGACTCCACGGGAAGCTTTAGGCCTAATTAGTTTGTAAATATGTTCAAATCAATTGCATAGAGCACATCTCGAGCCTAATGAACAGAACAAATATTTCAAAATAGCCGAGTCCAGGTCAGGGAGTGAGATCTGTGTAGGTTAAGATGAGAGAGGAGTTACAACAGATAAATACGACAGAGTGTCTGAAATTGTTAACTAGGTTAACTAAAGGCTCCCATATTCTTCATCCAAAGTGTTGGAATCGGCTTTCATTGATGTAGACGTGCAACAAAAACTGCATAGTTTTGATCGCAGAGAGCCATTCACCAGACCTGAGTCGAACTATTTCAGTAGAGCTCTGTGTGAAGTGTTGTGTGATTGGTCAGAAGTTTGTGGACATATTTTATGCAGAAATGAACTCTGACAGCAGTGTTGATATTTCGCTTCAACTGGTCCACTTCTACTATCTGGTTTTCTATCTGCAGGAGACATGAATACTTTTGAAGAATGTTTATGTGAGGTGAAAAGAAATTATGTACATTTGTATGAATCTTCACCAAATAACTATTAAAAGACTGTCAAATGGTTAAAAACTCCTGAATGGAAAGTGTGATGTTATGCATGGAGGAGGCAGTCTGCAAAGAGATGGACTGTTTCATGAAAACAAAATAGAGAATGCAGGGGGGCAGTGGGAACCCCGTTGGGTTCCCACTGTTGGGTTCCCATGCTTCTGCATGACATATACTGGAGCAGGGGGAGTGTCCCCCAGGTGGTCTGAGCTGTTGTATGAAAGGTGTGTTTCAACTGTTAGGCTTCAGGTGAAGTATGCAGGAGCCTTAACTCAGTGTTCATGTTGAAATAATGGTTACCTCACTTCCTTGTTCATCGTCAAACTCTTAACTGTTTCCTTCTTCGTTGTCCTTCCATGACCAGTGTCCCAAGCAGAGGAACTTTCTATACATTATATTTGTATCATTTATCTTTTTGAATGGCATTGTGGGGAGTGTTGTCTGTCAGAGTTACTTGTACCAGGTCTTTATTAAGCTCATTGGCTCTCTAGAGTTCCTGTGTTTTAGAAATGGTGACTCCCATTCAGACATTCAGTTTCCCAAAAAGACATTTTCCATTTTAGCTTTTAAATGTGAAATGAAATCATCTAGGCCCTGAGTGTGTGTGTTAGTGTGTGTGTGTGTGTTCAGCCAGGTGGAGAGCTTTATTAACTTGTCAGAATCGACAATGGCGAGATCTCCAATGTCTTTTTCACCTCCTCATGCTCTCCGTCCCTCTCCTCCTTCCTCCTACTCCTCCCTCTCCTTTTACTTACTCCTCGTTCTCCTCCTCCCCACCTGATCTGCTTTTGCCTGTGCGATGCATTGCCCACCCACCCATCCCCCCGCCCCGTCCCCCTCTGCCATACACCTGACTTATGGCTGTGCAGTAATAATTTGCCAGACCTTGGCAGGCCAAGTGTACATTAGCATATAAATAGCAGATGCACTGAGTGCCCATCACAGTCGACTACATTTAATTTTTGGTTTATAAGATTGAATGGATTTTTAAACACAGTGCCATCAAACTTGCCAAGAGACAAATGAAGTCAGGGAAGCAGTTGTCCGAGGTGGCCCCCTGACAGCAGCTCTGTAAAGTACAGAGCTTACTGAAGGGGGAGGGTGGTGCTGAGAGGAAGACACCTGTGGAGGCCAAATTTAGACGTTAGGATATTTGTGACACAACATGGGAGAGAGCTTTTCCTCTGATCATACAGTGATGCCTGTCCCCTCACACGATTACTCAAAAGGCTGCTACACTTTTCACTCGCCTAAGAAAATAATTATAGTCAAGGTATGAACATTTTTAAGGTAATTCCTAAGAAAGCTTCATGAATTAATCAGATCTTCTTGTTATGATGATCATATTTAGCCACTGCTCCAGTTTGGGGGTGACTGCCCCGAGGGCCCTGATGACCACAGGCACCACTGTGGTCTTCACCTTCCAGGCCTTCCTGGTGTTTCTCCAGTTTCTTGTGCTCCTTTTTCCTGATGTTGTAATCACTTGGTATTGCTACATCCACCACAACTGCTTTCCTCTGTTGTTTATCCACCACCACAATGAACAGTTGGTTCGCCATTACCATTTTGTCTGTCTGGATCTGGAAGTCCCACAGGATCTTAGCTCGGTCATTCCCCACCACCTTTGGGGGTGT
>NW_006800424.1:215441-244754 GCF_000485575.1 Poecilia formosa
GGGCTTCCAGTCCATATTCTGCCCAGATGTTTCTGTACACTATGCCCGCCACTTGGTTATGTTGTATGTATGCTTTCCCTGCCAGCATCTTGCACCCTGCTGTTATGTGCTGGACTGTCTCAGGGGCCTCCTTGCACAACCTACACCTTGGGTCTTGTCTGGTGTGGTAGATCTGAGCCTCTATTGCTCTGGTGTTTAGGGCCTGTTCCTGTGCAGCCAGGATGAATGCCTCTCTGTGCTGTCCTTGAGTCCAGCTTTCTCCAGCCATTGGTAGGATTTCCTGATATCAGCCACTTCCGTTATTTGTCGGTGGTACATCCCATGTAGGGGCTTGTCCTCATCGGCAGCAAAAAAAACGATCAGGTTTTTTTGTTGCAGATTCTGATACCGATCACCCATAAGGCCAATCTTTGCCAATCACCAATCTTTGCCGATCACCTAGATTGACTGTTTATTTTTTGCGTTAGTTATATGTGATATCTGGCAAAATTAAAAAATTATCTAGTAATAAATTCACCTAATTAATGTAAACATGCAACATACTTGCAGGCACAATGCCGCAGCTACTCCAGGGGTGGGCAACTCCAGGCCTCGAGGGCCGGTTTCCTGCAACTTTTCGATGCATCTCTACTTCAACACACCTGAATCAAATAATGAGGTCATTAGCAGAATTCTGGAGAACTTGACTGCACTTAGGAAGTGATTCAGTTATTGGATTCAAGTATCTTGGACCAGGGAGACATCTAAGAGCTGCATGACACCGGCCCTTGAGGACCAGGATTGCCCACCCCTGAGCTACTCAGTCAAAAGAACAACTGAAAAACCTGCAACCAGTTAAACATTTAACAGTAAGGTTCTCTGTACCCTAAATTATGAGTCAAGTAAGTCTCAGAACACTGCCTGTATCAAATAATGTCTAGTAAAAGAGGGAAACATTCATTCAAAGTCAAATGCAGGTTGCATCAAAATAAAGAATCCTAAGTTACTGAATCAAAACTTTCTAAGAGCATAGCTCTTAGAAAGTTTTGGTTGGTTTGGTGGTTCTGATTTTCTGACTGAGCGAAGTAATTCCACAGAGCACAGGAGGAGGGAGAGGAGATCGATTATTATTATTATTTTTCATAAATTATCTCTCATGTTTGGACATAGCGAAAGTTTTAATATGTGAAATCTTTGTTGTTGTTTACATTACATGCTGCAGTTTTAAGCAGATGTTCCAGGTGGAGCAGAAACGGCGCTCCTGTGAGACAGGATATCTGCAGATTTCAGCAAGTCAAATTTAAGACTTTCTTAAAACTTTTTCAAATCCACCTTGAATGAAATAGAAGACCAAAAAGAAATTATCAATATCAACAGCTTATCAACAGCTTTAGCATAGTGCCAAACTTGAAATCCACAGAATACACCTACCCTGGAACAGGCTGGCAACAAAAGTGAGCCAATGGCAAAGACAAATGAACAGACGCTCTTAAAGGGCTTGACACATGAGAGGCGACTTTGCTCTTTCTTCGTTCATTTCCTATAGAACTTCCACCATGAGGCGACAATCGCTTGTTCTCCTCCAGCCAAGCAACCGATGACATTACTCATGTGAAATTTTGGGCTCGTTATTCATCATGCACACATGGGCTGGTGTCGCAAGGCAAGAAAGTCTAAAGATTTTGTGTCACTTATGGTGTGTTGTGTTTTCCTGTCACTGCTGTTCATTGCCCCTCAACCTCAACCCCTCCGCCCCCCAGCAAAAAAAGACCTAGCTAGCTGCCTGTCAATGGTATATTAGCAGCAAGTTACCAGCAGCGGTGGAGAAAGTACTCAAAAAATGTACTTAAGTAAAAGTACAAATACACAGACAAAAATGTACTTAAGTAAAAGTAAAAGTACCACATTAACATTTTACTTCAGTAAAAGTAAAAAAGTCCTGGCTTTTAAAAATACTTAAATATTAAAAGTTAAAGTGCTTGCTGAATGCATTACCTAATCGCTAATATCATTAAGTGAACCGATCGTATTTAATTTTAATACATCAGAAATGTGCCATTTTTATGAACAATGCCACAGATAAAGCATGTTGTTTACTCTGTAACATAGTTTAGACTTAGATATGTGATTCTATGCATCATAATTTCAGGGATGGAAACATCTTGTCTCCTGTCCTAACATAGCATGAACTTCACTTTTTTTGCCACTAGTGGCATTTATTTTTAAAGAAATCCAACTGAAAGGGTGGGCAGGGGAGGACATGGAACCAAGGAGCTACGTAGCAGAGTTGTAGTCAAGACCACCGAACCTGAGACCAAATCAAGACCAAGACCAGCACCCCGCGCTACATGACACAATAAAATTAAGTGCACCTATCAAAATTGCTTCTCAAATTGATGTGAAAGATCCACATTCCCATAAAAACACCTAGATATTAAATACTTAGAGCTGAAATAAATTTAACCAGTATCAATTCAAACTCTTCTTCATTCTGTTTTGCTTTCATTTCTGTGCCACAATCCACAGAGGTCTCCTGCCATCCCTAAAAAAATAATGCCCTGGATGGTTGCCCATACTGCCCATGTCAGAAACCACAACTGTCTGCACCATTAAACATAGCAATTAACGGTAAACAACGCTCAACTATGAACACTGTCCGAGGTGCAATAAGGAAGAAGTAACCAAGCAGAAGGAGGTGACTGTACTCATCCTCCCTCCTGCTACAATGTCTGCAACCATGATGGGACGAAAACAAAGAGCAATGAACATGCTCTGCATTCTTATGTTGTTTTATTTATTCGCCAATTAAATATATATATATTTTATGAAATAAAATAATAGCTACTGCAGTGTACGCACGCACAGCATTACAAGAACACAGAACGTCTCTCAGTGAGGCTTCAGTCCGATCGACCTTAGTAAAGATCCATCCAGAAGAATTGGATCGCTCCTGAATGTCATATCACTATATAGCCGACTTTGGTCACAGCATTGTCCCATATATGCGACACCTCAGTCAACGCTTCCGCACAATAATTCAGCGCATGAGTGACAACTTTTTTTCATCGCAGATGCAACATGTGTCTCTGTACAGCTAGCTTTGCTTAGCATCACGTCCACGGAGCTTACCTTTCTTTAAACTTTCCTTCCACGTGACGCTAAAAGTTGGACTAAGTCCCCACCGTCTGTGAAAGCGAAGCGCTGCTGATTTTACATGTCGCCATATCTTATGATTTATGCAGCGCTATTATATTACTGACGATTAGACAGACATCTTCTCCCGCTCATAGAAAACCACTGCGCATGTCTTATTTAACGAAGTACTTGTACTTAACGAAGTTCTTGTACTTCGTTACTTCCCACCACCGGTTACCAGTTGCCAGAACTGACTTGAAACACAGAATTCAGTTGATAACGCAAAACTCAAACTTATACCTGACAGAAAAGTTCCACAAAAAATAAATCTCGATTAAATAGTCCTGTCACAACAAAATTTAACACCTGTAGTTAGCGTATTTATAACAAACTTACATTATTTCATTGGATTTAAGGCTTAATTTTAGATATATGTTTAGACTTTTTAATGATCCATGGACACCTCGCTTCAACAAGAAGCTGATTTGGTATCAGCTTCTTGTGCACATCAGAGTAATTGAATAAAGTTCAGGAAAACGTATGTGTCAGTTCATACCAAAGTTGGGAAATTCGTGTTTACCACAAACACTTATGGAGCTCCTCTCCTCCATTCATAATGTGGAGTCCAAACCCTGAACTCCAGCAAATCTCTTAGAATTTTCTGCTGAAGATCTGATTGGCTTTCTCTATTCCTTACTTTCCCTTTTAGGGTCTATTTTATCTTTGCCATTACAGTAACGCACCATCTTGTTTTACTTTAACAACTTTTCTTATTTATTCAGCCGGACTCTGGAACTCTTTATTTCTACCTGGCCTGGTTTTTAATGTTAGAGTAACCAATATTTGTTCTGTCCTTTTCCTATTATAGTGACTCATGGCTCTGCTTTACCCAAAGCATCACTTCTAATTTGTCTGCTGAATCTTGAGTTTCATTTACAGCAGCAGTTTTTATCTCCTGCGAGGGGTTTTCTCCCCGCGCGCGTGTCCCGGAGAATAAACCAAAGCTTCGTTAAAATGCAAAGCAGCCCCTCGCACAGCCATGTGGGGGAATAGAGGCCATATTTTAGCTGCGCTGGCCGTCAGCAAAATGTTTCTGGAGGAAAGCTAATCCTGCTGTAAGACTTACAGCTCTGCCAGGCCGTGCGACAGCACTCGATGCTATCAGGCTTAAATTAGGGTGAATTAGAGACAAAGCGGCAGAAAGCAGGGGAAAAGGGATGATGTTAGGGCAGGATTTTCCTTCAGCTGGGTGATCACTTCTTAGTCTTAGGTCATTGATCAGAGTAGAATAAACCAGCTGGGATTAAAGTAGACAAGCACAAAACCTATAGAGACTATATCAGCGTGTATGGCTCTGTACGTGTGCTGGAAGTGAATCCATTGCTCTCTGAGGATGAATAATTGTTGCAGAGGCATGGAGTAATGGAGAAAGTTTGCTCTGGTGTTTAAAATGTTACACGTTGTTTAACAGCTTTGCCTGCTCTTTCTGTAGGAGAATAAATAAGACGGAGGCACAGTGTCTCAAACCTCACTTTCATTCACTTAAGCATCTTTTTTTTCCAGAAATAAAAATCATTTGTATTGATGTTGTTTGAGTCAGCAGAAATGGAGTCTGCTTCTTTGAGCTGCCCGTGTCAGACGAGAATCGTTCGGTCTGACTTTTTTGGGGGCAAAATGAATGTACGTAGCTGAAAATAGACACCAACATCGGTAGCCTACAAGGTACTTGTTAAGCTTAAGGTTCTGTATTGATATTAGCTAGTCATCTTTTAGCTAACATTACCTGCATCCAACAGCTTTACTCAACTCAGTCGGTTAGTATGGAGGGAAAAACTGTGAAAAGTTCTTTGCGTTTTGCTGGTTTGCTGCCGTGATTCTAACACAAACCTACGTAGCTCCACACAGCAGCAGCAGGTCTCCTTCACAGGTGTAAACCCAGCCCGAGCGTCATAGCGCTCATGTTGCGTTTAAAGGCGGCTCGGAAAAACAGGTTACAACATGTTAACAATGGATTAAAAAGTTTTAACTGCTGATAAAAGTGACAGAGGACACAAATATGGGAAGTGTGGAAGCCTCTATTGTATCAAATTGACATAGTTATAACTGAGAGTTGGCCATTCTAAGGTAAAAACCCAGCGCATACAGTGTTCATGTTTTGGTTTTTGTTTTTTTCATCCAGACGGCTTCCCGCTCCCCCACGCCCCTGCAATGCAACGGCGCCCCCTCTAAGGGGCGCGCCCCACAGTTTGGGAACCTCTGCTGTAGGGCAGCCGTTTACAGTCCACTGCGGGTGGAAATTGGCCCTGATTTCCTTTAGAAGATCAGGCCATATTTACATGTGAAATAGATACTATCTCCCTCTGCAATTGTCTGCTGCAGAGGGAGCAGCAGACCATTGTTGCTGGGGGTCAGTCCTTTCTCACAATTTTGCTGTATTGTGAGAGAGGACTGACCCCCAAGGTCACATCCGCATGTGTGGTTAACTATAGTCGTCCCACTGTTGCCAACTAGTGACTTTTAAGACAAAAAAGGATCACTATCGACCAAAACTGGAATCAGGCTTTTTAAAGATCAATGATCAGTCAGAAGACTGCGATTGGTGCACCACTCCATTCCACAAATGTAGGGTTCACCTTAAAAGAAGAGAGCCATTCTTTAAAAAAAGTCCTCTGTTTGCAGTGGGCTACGTTGGTGGTGTTTAGTGGAAATTGGAGTCAGCAGTTTTACAGAATAGCTGTGGATTCAACACTTTTGAATGACAAACTAAACTTCTGATGAAGTGTGTGTGCTTCTGTGAGAGCTCTGATGGAGACAGTAGCACCTTGTCCAAGGACACCAGTGCCGACAAATAAATACTTTGCTGCTGTATGCAAATTGTCATGATGGGGAAAAAAAACCTTTTACTTTTTCCAAAATTGGCTTGTGTTCATTACGCAAATTTATTTTCGTAATTCCAATTTGGACAAATTTATGACCAAAGGCAATGCAGCTGCTGTCCTGCTCAGATGGAACGACAAGCTGTGAGAACATTCTCCTGCAGTGGCGTGCTGAAGCTGGTCTGTTATTGGGAAGATGGGCGAAGCTAATACCAGGACAACTTGGAGAGGAAAGGAACTCTATGGTAAAGGGCTGTTTCAGCAGTTTTCTACAAACCGGAGTGACTGTAATTAGCTGCAGTTTCCTCCAGTTCCAATCTGATAGCTGCAGATTGTTATATATCATATATGATGTTTGTTCTCAAATGATAATTACAGACAAGCCTGCCAAATGAGTGAACAACTGAACAGTAAGCACAGAGTTGTCAGAGAATTACACAGGGTGTGTAAGTGCGTGTGTGTGCGCACTTCACACATCATAATATCTCTGGCTCATAGACCTCATTCAGTGTGTGTGTTGTGGGAGCGTTAATGAGTGCTAATTAGCCTTTAATTGTTTAGTTGCTTGTTAACCGAACAGCAAGTGTTGTAATATAAACGGTTTTAATTGTTCTCTACATGCCGCCTCGAGAGCAGCCGATCCAGGCTGGTGACATGGTTAGCTGACTCTGTCTGGCTGTGCGTGTGTGCGCGTTTGTTTGTAATACCTTGTGGGGACGATTTTCCTGACATATACTACGTTGTGGGGACCAATTGCTCCTTGTGGGGTCCGGAGCCTGGTCCCCACAAGGGGAAACCCTGTTTTTGGGTCAGGGGTCAGAGTTAGGGCTAAGGTATGAATTGAGTTTTGGATAGGGTTAGGGTTAGGTATGTTATGGTTAGGGTTAGGAAAAGGTTAAAGGTAAGGTTTACACACACACACAAACGTTTGTGTGTGTTTGTGTGGGGGGGGGGGGAAGAGGGTGTTTTTAGTCATCATTCACAAATTCATCATTTGTAAACTAATTCAAACATGTTAATGGTCTTTTATCTGCAGAAACGCAGCAGCCCTGTAACACATACACACACATGCACACACAAATGAAATGAGTGAATGATAAAGGGGCCCGTGGGAATAAGATGTTAGTTTAACGTTAGGTTTTACTGCTCCTCATAACACTAATCACCGTGATTATGATGCTGCTGAGCTGGAGTGTGTGTGTGTGCGTGTGTGTGTGTGTGTGTGTGCGTGCGTGCGTATGTGTGTGTGCGTGCGTGTGTTTGCGTGTGTCTGTGTGTGTGATGTGTGTGCATCCTCAGCAACCACACCCCTCTCCAAACCCACACATGCACGCACATTTGTGTAATGGAAATTACCCTCTCTCTGTACAGGAGTGTTGTGTTCTGCATTGTAGCCCAACCATCGGCTAACAACCTCACCAGGAAATTAAAAACCATAAATTTAGCTCCGCGCTGATGGCTGATCATCAAACCCACATTCAGACATCATTACTGCCCTCCTGTTTCCTCCCCTCTAACACAAAGACATCACATGTCCTGTTTTTGTTCGGTCCTCTCTGTGTCATCTGCTTAGCATGAATTTCTATTCCTTTTTTTGATGCTGTGAGTATTTAGAAGTTAAAGTTGGAGCATTTTCCTCACTGTGCCCAATCTTCCTGAAATGACCACCATGTCTGTCTGAAGTCAGAGGCTGTTTAAAGAAGAATAAATCAATGACACACAGGGTTGTTATTCATTACCATAAAAACTCACACTTACAGTAACAGATTTTATTGTCAGTCGGCGAGCTTTAAGGGTGGCTGAGGTGGATTGATCTGCTGGAAACGGGTTGAAACTGCTCTCCTTCATTACACCGCTCCATGCTTTCTGAAGGAGGAAACCCTCCATCTTTACACAACCAGCACTGAGCTTACAGTCCAACATCTCAAATACAAATCGGACATTGGATTTGTTTTAACATTAATATCAACTTCTTTGAATGTACTTTGATAAGGGTGCACCAACTGTAGTTGTCTGACCAATCTTTAAAAAGCCTGACCTTAAGGTTCTGATTTGGTCAATACCGTTTTCTTTGTTTGTAAAGTTGCTAAATATAGGAAAAGAGTCCCTAATTTGGCTACAGTGGGATAACTCTTGTTAACAGCATGCATAACCTGGTGGGCAGTCTGTCAATCTGTCTTTCTGTCTGTCTGTCTCATGGCAGAGCAAATGTTGGCAGGAGCTGATTTTCAGACCTTTACAGAGGTAGATGAGATCTCCCTCGATGAAGGAAAATCGGGGCTGATTTATCTGTGCACCCTTATAAACTGATAAGACTGCTTCTGTTTTGGGGGATTGCTTTAGAATCCCCAGTGATTATTGTACAATAAGGATTGGTCAAGTTCTATTAAGAAGAGAGCTCCAATATTTAGTCAGAAGTTTGTTGAAGGCTGCAAAAAGAATGCTGCGTATCTGTATCCTGCTGAGGGATCAGTGGATGTACATTCTGACCCTGTGTGGATTAAAGAAAAGAGATAAACTGTAAAAGCTAAACATGTACAGGTATAAATATGAATAAAACATCTCTTACTATCAGTAACAGATCAGTAATATGTGTATGGATATCTTATCTAGTTCAGAATTTGAGTTTACTGATCTAGACTTCATATTAAATATCCATAATTCTTACATTACCACTTCAGTTCTCTGAAACATGCTATACTGTACCTGGCAAAGTCAGTGGTAAGAAGCTAAGTTACTGATATGTGGGCATTGTTACACTGATGTACACTACACAGTTTTCCTTTTGTATGGCAGCATTTTTTGTTTCGTCTTTGAAAGGTTGAAAACCACTGTTTCTTTCTCTTCTTCAGATGAAGGCTACCTCAGACGGAGAGGAGGACGATGATGAAGACGAGTTTGAAGAGGTTCCAGAGAAAGAAGGATACGAGCCACACATTCCTGAGCATCTCCGAGCAGAGTATGGTCAGTTTACCAGTACAAACACACACACTGATCCTCACACACGTGCATAAACACTGAGGGGCAGCTACAAAAGGAGATCTAAAGCTGCCTTAATCTGCTCAGATCTTTACACGGTCGGTAAACAAACACTCAGTCAAGCTTCAAAGAGGCAGCTGACAGAGAGCAGGTAAAAAGTTTAAGTGCGTTTCAGCACAAGTGTCTGAAAACCAGGGACAAAGCAGCTCTATGGCCTCATAATCACAATTAACCATACAAATAAAGGACAACTTCTTCTAGCCAGAAACCTCATACCATGTTTTAATATTTTAATCACTTTTTGAATATTGTTGTTGTTTTTAAATGTCAAGAGGGACAATGCACATCACATAATATGCCATCGTTAGCCATAACGACCAGTGTTAATCCATAGTCAGTCAAGGTACAATCAAGACAAAGATTTGATATTTTTGATGTTTTGTTTTCCTTCAACTAATGAGACCAGCAGACATACAAATGAGCAAAAGAACCGAGGTTAGACAGCAGAACAAAGGAGTAACTCTAAAACAGATTTTCTAAACATTTATTTTACAGATGCACTGATGTGAAAATTTGGGCTGATATCAGAAACCAATATTAATATTGCTGTTATGGCCTGTAACTGATAGATTTCAGATTTTATGTCTATTTCACTACTCTTTTGACACCTGAATAAAAATGACCACCACTGCTTCTCTGCTTCAGTTTAACACCCACAATCCTTTGTTGCATCAGTATAACTGTAACACGACCAAACAGATAATACATGACCAACATCTTCCCATTCCCCTCCAGAAACAAACTGCAACAAGTTTCAGTTGTTAATATTGGCCCAGGTTTATCGGAACAATACCGATATACAGAATACACCTTCACAGCAACCTGATCTGTATGGAGTATGTTCAGCCTCCAGGCAACATACTAGGTAAGAGGTCATGTGTTCAGGTCAATAACCAAGTGCGTATTTATGTAATTGCTATGTCAGCGCTAGAACAACATGCTGTTTCTTAGTATGAGGTGATGTTGGAGTGTCTTTACTATTTCTCTTAGAAAGGAGGTAGAAGCTCCAGGCAACAGGAAACACTGTAGTGCTGCAGTGTCAGCCATATTGAACCATCATTCACATGGGTTGTATGGAAACCTGTATGTTTTCAATTATGAGGCTTTTATATATATGTCTGTGTTAATGGCATGGCATTACAGTTATTGCTGGGTCAGCCATGTTGTTTTGGCCTGGGGCAGATGACCTTCGATCTATGGCAAACACTCCTCTCCTTTTCAGCGAATCATTCCTTTCAAGTCGAGGCTTTACTTTACCTGCGATCCCGCCCTTCTCCACTTCCTTCTCCTTCCATTACTAATCAATTAGAAGCCAGAGTAATTAGATTGTATCTGCTGGGCCCAAAGCAGCTGTGTCTATGTGTCTGTGTCGGTGTGATTAGTGGGGTGAGGTAATGATCTAGAGGGGCCATACCAAATTAACAATGCAACCTCTTTAATGAGCCCCTATTAGCCCTGCACCTAATTGTACCACCCACTCTCACACTCTCTCTCACATGCCATCCTGCTGCTGTTTTGCTTGAATAACAAGGAATGGTCCTTTCTGTTGTTGCCTATTCATTATATGTAGTTATGAAAAATCTTTTAGGTCCATCATGAGTTTTGCTTTTGTCAGTGTTTTTTTTAAATAAAAACTATAGTTTGTTCATTAAACTTTTTTATCCAGGACAAAATATAGTTATTTGTGTAGCTCATAAGTCCATTGCTTTGAAAAAGTATTGACAAAAACCCAGTCAGTTTTATTATGGTTTCATTTTGCTGCTGGCCATGACCAGCATTTTGAAAAACCTGTAGCCACCTGTTATATTTTGTTGTTGTTACTAGTGCCAATGAAGACACCAATACAGTAACTTAGCCTAGTTAATGTAGGACTGTCCTATCGTCACCAGTCCTGATTGTGGTGTTGGTGGGCAGGATGTCAGGGTGTAGTCACGGAGAGGAGAGAATATCCGTTTCTCGTCTTTCCTTTTGCAGATGATGTGTTTCTGTTGGTATCTCCAGGTCATGACCTACAGCATGCACTGGAGTAGAAAAAGTCCGATAAAAGGCCCTCATGATCAGGCCGACATGCCAAAATCAGTTCTCATTGTCACAGTTACTTGACAAAAATCTTGTCACAGCCATCCGAGTGAACATCCCGACTCTACTTGAATGGGAAACTATTGTCTGATGGGTCAAATTTTTATGGGTGTGTTTGTGTGGAAAACAGCCCCAGTTTTGAGGAGCAATGGTCAGAGACCATGAAGAAGCGCATACAGTTGGACCTCTCGGCTTGGTGTGTCTTGTGGACCATGCAGGGTTATTGCGAAAACAAACAACCAGCAACCACATGACCTCATCTTGACTGTTTGACTTCAGACCAACCTGAGGCCATGGATCTCGCCAGAAAAACGGTGGACTGCCCCCATTGATTTAAGGATCAGTCTCTGCCTTATGCGAAGGAATTTCATTATCTAGCTGTGACGGTGGGATGAAGTGGGAGATGGACAGACGGATTGAGGCTTTGACTGCAGTGTTTAGGTTTCTGCTGCATTCTGTTTTGGTGACGAAAGAGTCGAACCAAAAAGCAAAGCTGGACATTGTGCTCTTGGCAGGTGGGGGTTTGATAGAAAGATATACGGGCATGTTCTTTGACACACATCAGACGCTGCTGGTGTGTGTTACCCTTTAGGTTTCTGTGTCAGTAGCAGTGCTTTTCTTGTCCTTTAGATTTTTGGGACTAAACTGATGAAGGTATTCCTAACACTTCCGCTGTCATATTGCAGACTCTATGACTGTTATGGACTGTGCCTTTGTTGTTGAAATATGAAATTGTGTGTCACATGGACATGGAAAGAGAGGCTGTAAGGCTACAGTCTGATCTTGGTCCAATAATGAGGCTTTGAGGAACCCCATATGAGAATCAAAGAAGCCCAAATCTGAGGCTACCTCTGTAATGACTCCCCTCTTGGTACCACATGCTTTGCCACATTATCACTGAAGTGCTGTTCTGTTTTGTTTTCCATAACTCTGCAGCAGAAACCCACAGCAGCAACTCTGGTGCAGTTTACATTTTGACATTTCTGTGTTGATATTCAGTCACGAGAACATAGTGGAGCTCTCAGACCTCTGAGGGTGAACATGCTGCTGTTTTCTGAGTTTATTATTATCCTCACTTTAATATTGTTCTGCTTCTTATATCAGTGTGTTAATTGCTTTCATCTCTGTCTTTATTACTTTATAAGTAAGTATATTTTCAAATTTCATTCTTGTCTCAATATTCCTCCTTCTCTTTCTCTCTCTCTCTACCTTCCTTTCTGTTCTGTCTTTCTGGTTATCAGGTCTCTTATCCCTCCCTCTGCTGTCAGGACACTAACTCTCTTTCTCAAATTAACATTTTAATTACAGGCCCTGCTTAACCCTGGAAGATCAATACTTCTTTTTGCTTTTCCACCAGCTTTTTCTTGAGCTGTGGTAACACCGCTCCCCACTCCCCTGTGTTCCACATTTTTTTCTTCAACAACCTTCTTGCAAACACACATACCCACACACATACAATACACATTTCCTACATTGATCTGTGCATCTTAACATCCACAACATCCAGTCAAAGCCATGCCATTCGGTGCTCTTAAAGGAGCAGATTGAGTGTGTATTTTACCCTCTGACAGCAAGAGAATGGGGAGGGGGTTAAGGACACGTGAGGTGGGGATAATAGTCTCTTAACCATTGACATATATGCTGTGTTTGCTATAACTTTCTAGTGTAAACTGTGTAAAAATAAACCATGTTCTGTAACAAACACTATGCTATTTTGCAACTTTTATTCTGATTATGAATACATTGGAACCTTATGAAAATGTATTTTGGGTTTTGCTAATCGGTCACAAGACTATAACATATAGACACACAAGACAGACAGCCATACACACACAGAGTGCCCGAATTTTTGGATGTTGATTGGGGAAAAGTTCCACGTTTAGACGAGATCACCACCAGACCACCTTGAGTCAGCTGTAGTTGTCAGGCCAGGCCACTAGAAGGCACTGTGATTTTAGCAGGTGTAATGTGCATTGACTTTTGACCATTAGCTTCCACCTCATTTAGAAAACAATAACCCGTCTCTGATGAACCAGGTGCTCATGTGACGCATGAATATTCCTGATCAGAGGTTGTGTTAAACTGAACAGGTTACGTATCGCACGCAGTACAACGCTGTCTGCATAAATATGCAGACAGCGTTGTACCTCACCATGTCTGACAAATGCTTCTCAAAAACTGGATAGTGAAAACAAAGGAGTTGAAGCGACATATCTGTCTGAGCACATTTCTGCACAAAACACACCTACAAATGTCTGGCCAATCACACAACACATCACATAGAGCTCCATACAAAGTAATTGACCCGTGGCTGCTGGTATAGAGAAGGGGAGGAGGACGCCTCCCTGCCAACAAGATGACACAATGTTCATCACACGACTACGACAGTGAGAGCTGATTTTGGGGCTTCAGATGAAGTATGGGAGAGACCTAATAGAGAAAGATCTGCTTCCTGACTCTGAATTTTGAAGTTCCTGACTAAGAGACCACATTCAGCCTGGCTTTGAAAAACATTCCCAACTGTATTGAGTACCCCAGTCCCTCAGGGTTGTGTGTTCAGTCCTTTGCTGTTCAGTCTTAACACATGACTGTAAAGCCATACTTTTTTTATATATAGTTTTTTGGGTACTGGTGCACTTTTTATGTAATTCTCCATAACCGGGTTAATGTTTTAGTGCATGAATATGTTGGTGAAGCTTCTGGTATGTCTCTAAGAGAAACTGACGTAATGCTGAACCACATACCCTTCGTTTAGGTCTGGATTCCGCTCCTTCCACCTCAACTGCAGCATTCGCACCCAAAACTCTCCCAGTCAGAAGACCTCCAGCTTCCCCTCTTCCATCCAGCTCATTTTCCTCTTCCAGGAGGATGAGGAGGCTCCTAGAGGATCAGCAGGATCCAACTTCTGCTGCAGCCACACTGCGTGTCTTCAGACAGCAGATCCTGCTTCCAGAATCCATGTGGTGACTTCTCCCCTGACTCTCCTCCTTCAGACATTTCCCTTCATTCTTATCACTTGTTTCACCTCCACTGTTTAAGCTTCAAATTATGGTTAAACTCTCCTCCATACATCTTGTCTTTAGCAGCAGCAGCAGCAGCACTACTGGCCCTGGTTCATCTCAGCCAGACTCAGCACAGGATGCTGCTGAAGCTCCAGTTGTTCCTTTTGGTTTGGATCTGTACTACTGGGGCCAGGAGCAGCCCAACGCTGGCAAGATTCTCAAGTAATACACAAACACATTTCCACAAGTGGGCATGAGTAGTTTTGGACGCAGTCGTGCACGTGACTGTACCATATACAGTAGTGTTCACACCACTTGAACTTTTTCTACTTCAACTGTAAACTGCAATGTGTGAACTGTTAGGAAAATGACATTTTTCCCCCCCACAAGAAAAAAAATCTAAGTAAAGTTTTACTGTACTGATACAGTAAATTCTGACCACCACCACAGATGGTATTTTACTGTAAATTAGAGATTTTTTTTTACAGTGTAAAATCTAATGTTTTCAGATCCAATTCTTAGGATACTTCCTAAGAAAAAGGGGAATAAATAGGCTGCAGATGTTAGGAAATCGTGCAATGATCATATTTTAGTTGAACGTTGTGATGATATCAGTTGTATTAAATCCATATTTTCTCCATTCTACTGCACTGAGACTCAGTCTAACAGGCTGCAAAGCATGAACTCCTGATACTTTTTATACAACCAACAGATAACACCGTCCAAACAGACTTTTCAGATGTCCATACTTGGCTATTGTTATTTTTTAAGTGTTTCATTTCTCCCTACTCATTTGAGGGTCTAATGCTGTAATTCTGTGTGTTGTTTCCTGTGGCAGGTCAGCCTCTCAGCACCAGTTCTGGGTTCCTGCAGAGGTGGAGGAGGAGGTGGAGAACCAGGACCTGTTGGCGCAGAGTAAGAGCAGATGCATCTCCTTCCCAGGGAACTTTGTGCCCGTCAGCCATTTCTGCAGAGCCCCGCTGGGCAACGGCACTCTGTGTCAGCGGCAGGACCGCGTTAAGGTACCAAAACTGACTGGTTTCAGTTTCATAAAGCGCTCTGCGACCGTCCTGACCTGCTGCTGTCTGCCCTCAGTGCCCTTTCCATGGCCTGATCGTCCCCCGCGACCAGGAGGGACGGCCCTGCAGAGAGGAGGACCGGCAGAGGGAGGAGCAGGAGCAGGAGGAACGGAGGAAGAGAGAGCAGCAGCAGCCTGGTGAGAGAGGAGATGAACTAAACAGAATCCAGAATTTGACATCGGTGGGATTGTTGTCAGAGTTTATTTCAACAAAGATGTCTGATAGGTTCCTGCTCACCTTCTGATTCTGTCTGGCTTTCCTAAACCTTAACAGAACCTTTTCAGGATTTCCAGAAGGTTTCTTTTACCCTCTTCTTGCTAAAATTCTGTTCACTTTTCCTAAGAATAAGTGCAGGACAAAGTCCCGATGAGATTCTGTAACCAATGGCAACCAACCACATATCTCTCCTCTAAGGGCCAGACTCCATCCTGACCCCCACTGCATTGTTTACCAGAGACCACTGCCACACACCTGAACTCGACGTGGCTCTGGTGTTGATGTGACCAACATTTGACTAATGCTTGTAGCAGAATGAGAAGCACATCCCACATCAGTGTGTGACCAGCAAACCAGGAAGAGGTCCTAAGCTGTTTTGGTTGTGTACATTCCTCCCTCACTCATCCAGTCCAATACACAGCACCAAGCTAAAGTCAAAATTACATGAAGCAGCTTCTTATTGGCTTAGGAGTTTTAGTAGGTTGTTCCGTAGTCCACACGCTCAACATAGCTTTAGAAACGTGGCACAGCTTAAAGGGAAATAAAAAGTAATATTTTGATCATTTTATAAAAAGTTCATTGTTGGAAACTTTTTCAACCATGATCCATTCTCTGAAGCAACATCAGCTGGAGATGGTGAGGCGTTTGTCTTCTGTCTCAGTCGAACAGATGAGGCTTCATCTTACCCATATTTAATATTTAGCAGCATGTTACCACTTTCTGCTGTTTAGAGTTGTAGTGTTTGTGTCTGTGTGTGAGAGAGAGAGAGAGAGAGAGAAAGCTCAGGTAGCTCTCTCTGTGTGTGCGCGCGTGCGTGCGTGTGTTTGTGTGCGTGCGTGCGTGTGTGTGTTTGGCCATGCCATGCAGTCCATTGAGTTGTGAAATAGCATCTTTTGTTACCAACTACACTATCGATCAGTGAGTCAATCTCGCACATATACCTACATGCACGCACACTCACACAAATCAATCTCACAGTAGGGGACTGTGGCCTGACAGAAACTGATGGACCATTGGCCTCTGCTCCCTTGGTCACAAATTTATACAGAACACACACTCCACACACACACACACACACACACACACACACACACACACACACACACACACACACAGCTGCAGCATTCATAGTGCGATCAACACACAATCTGCTCAGAATCAAAGCAAAGCTCTGTCATGTTTTACTCAGTTCCCAGACTAACTTCATTTGCAGAAGAAGAGCCACGGTCAGGCCTGTGTGTTTTCACAGGCCTGACCGTGAAAACACACGGTCAGGCCGGTCAAGCCAACCGCGTGCCATCAGGACCGAAGCAACCAACCCCACCTGAACACTGTCACTTCACCCAGAAGCTTGCTCTGTCTATATCCATGTCCTGAAGGTGTTGGCGTCTTTAGGCTTCTTTATTTCTATTTTTCTTGTCTTATGAGATGAGCAGCTCTGAGAGCTGCTCATCTTATAAAACAAGAAATCAAACTCTCCAGGTTTGTCCTGTTCATATTTAAGGTCACTGAAAGATCCAGTAAACAGTTGCACAGAAAATAAAGAATCAATAGTTTTGCTTGGTTTCAGGAAGTCTGAATGCTGAAACTAAAGCAACACTGTTGATTTCAGACAGAGTAATGTGTGTAATCTACTTAGATGGTTAATACTTAAATTTAATGTTGTGGAAAGCAAAGTTTTGTACAAAACTCTACTGATGTTAGAGCGACTGCACTATGTTGAGCTGTTTAGATAAATAGAAGAAAACTCAAGTCTCACTCCAATAAAGTGAGAGTTGGCAACGCTGCCTAACACCATGTAATGTAATGTAATTGTGCCACAATCATGCAACACAAAGCATAAAAGCAGCGTTTATTTCTGTTTTTATTTCCCTCTGCTGTGGAAAATGGTTCCCTCTGCAGTGCATCATGGGTGGAGAACGTGAAACCTTAAACATCAGTTATAGGTTTCCAGTTGAGTTAATCAAACATTTTCTGATAACTTTGAATCAAATTTAAAAGATAATGGTACAATTATATAACGCTTATAACAAACAGTAAAATCAATCTAAATGTTATCAGAGTTACTTGGGGGAAAAAAATAACATGGTGACTATTAATTACTGGAACTTGATATTGGAAAGTCTTCAGTTAGACTAAACAGTTAGTTTACTAAACACTAATCATAATTAGTTTACTAAACACTAATCATAAACATTAGTTCTTTAGCTCCTGCTAAATACCTACATGGTATTTTATTGTAGAAGTGCATTCTGGGTACAGAATAAACGTAATTTGCTGCACTGCATCATGGGTGGAGAACATGAGGAGACAAAAAGAAACTGAAAAGTCTTTACCTACTTCAAAATAAGAGCCTGAATATAAACATGTAGCTAGTCGAAGAAATCATCACAGGCAAATAAGCAACTAAAACTTCAACAGAGATGTCGAACTTTATTCAACTCAGAGTTTGCAAACCAGCCGAGTAAATTAGAACTTATCCAGAAAAATGAATTTAAGGGATGTCAAGTGCACTACATGTTTTCAAAGTTGGCAAAAATGCTACAACACTAAATGAAGAGTTGGTTCCCGAATTAGCCCGTTTGTGGATTAGCAGAAGTGTGCCCATCTTGGACATTTGGGAACAACAGTTCCACTGGCGCTGGAGAAGAAGCCGCCATAAAACTCTAAGAGTTCTTTATTACTACAGTCCACTTCCACCAGTCTGACACAGCATTGACCTAAACAGCTTGGTTATCATAGATCATAGATTTAGACGTTTTAGATGTTTCTTAGTGTGTCACACTGTGTTTCTCTGTTAGAAACTGTTCTGGGCTCTGCTGCATTTAATTACTGCATATATTTAGAAGAAAGGTGATAGTTGGTGCGTAACGTGGACACATACTGACTCTTTCAGGCTGATTCTTAGATCTTTAAAGCGTCCAGTCAAACACAGATGCCAATATTGGTTGGAGCTTGTGTGGTGTAATGTGAATTTTCCCTAACCCTTGTTTCCCAAAGTAAAGCTCAATAAGGAATATGGAGAACCTGTTGATGTTGCTGTGGAGGCTCTGTGGTGACAGATGAATCAAAGCAGGTGGTGAAAACCATCAGAGGAAAACTCCTGGTGACCTCAGAGCGACAACAGGACAAGCTAGCAGCCGCAGGCACTGATTAGGAATTAATTTAACAGGAACAAAGGGAAACTGAAACTATTAACTGTCTGACATATGGTGTTATACAATCACTTAATACAAATATAATTTAAAGTGAAATAAAGATGTATAAAGTTGAAATAAGGCCACAGATTAGCAGGTTATGGCTAGTTACTGAGAAAGCTAGGCCTAGCATGATCTGAATGTGGTTCTGAACAGTGTACACACCTCTGTTAATCAGCCAGTGTGTTAATTACCTAAAAACAAACTTATTTGAGGAAACAAATCTGGAAAAAAAACGGTTCTCCACATGTGTTACAGAGTCAGAAGATAATCAGAAGAAAGTGACAAAAAAACTCCATATTATTATAGATACACAATGAGAAGCAATAGGTGGAAATATTTACAAATACCTGGAGAAAATATGGGGCAGTAGAGATGTTAGAGAAACCTAACAATTGTAATTGTAAGAGGATCTTACAGTTATTTTAAAACATTGATTAAATAATTTGGAGTTAACATTGAAAGAGATGAAACCTAGCCTTAGCTAGCTTGAAACTAGACAAGGATACTTTCAAGCTAAGGCATAGAATGGATTTTTTTTTCTCAGTAGGGAAGTTTTACTTTGAGTGAATGTATGACACTGGTCACTTTCAATGAAGAAATACAAAAAGCAAGACTGTCTTCCAGATAGTTACTACTGGGACTTTACAGAGAAGCTCCAGGTTTAGCATCCATGATGACTGTCAAGTTTATAACAGTAAAAGGAAAAGGTGTAAATTATTTTAGGGCTTCTGACAATTACCTATTAAATTATTTGCACTCTTAGTGATTTGCAACTCTGGGATTTTATTGTTTGAAGTCATAAAGAGAAAAATATTATTAGCTTGTGGTGCTAATAGTAGTTAGCACCCCAACAAATCACAACACTAGTTTTTTAACTCTGCAACTAGAAAGCACTAAGTTCAAATTGAACACATCATTACCTTAACTGACATTTTCAAAACCAAATGAAGGTTAATCAGTGATAAACTGAGGTTGAAAACTCAAAAGGATAAAACGGAACGACTTTGCTGTAATACTAGCATGGCTGATGCCTTGCTGTGAAATTCTGGTCGATTCTCATCACCCTTCAGTGCTCCATCTGGGATTTCTCCCATTGAGCTGGATTTCTCCGTTTGAATTTCAGCCGACTTGTGAACGATGATGTTGATTTTCTGTTTTAGAATTGCAGTCTTCCTATTGCTGGGTTTCAGTCACGTGACCCAGATGACGCACAAAATTCAGATGGAGGACCAGAAGGGGATTTCTCAGGTTCAAAACAAAGCAAAGTTGATCACAACAGTACGCTAATGCCCTAAATAGGCTGGAACAGCTGAGGTATCTCAAAAAAATCTGCGTATATTTAGGATATGATCTGTTTTATCTCGGTAAAAAAAGACTTCTCTTATAATCTTGAGGATTTACCCGCATCGAGGCGATCAACATAACTGACTACCTGGAGCTGCAGGGTTCATATTATACAATGAGCCAGCAGAATGCTTTCAAAAGCCTGGAGAATACAATCATTTAGTTTCAAATTGGGTCAAGCATTTAGGTTCAAAAGCAGCACTAGATGGCTGTCGACTTGTTTCTGCCAGGTGCGTAGTGAATTGTGCTTTCTCTCTTGCTCTCGCTGAAGGCGGACGCTTTTTTCCTCTGCTCCCTTCCTGCCCTTGTCTGCCCTGCTTGCTCTGTTTTTGTCCTGTCTTTTCCTATATTTTTGGAGCCTTTCTTTGCACATCATCCAAATCTACAAATTGTGGATCTGGTCAACCGATCTCTCAATGCAGTTGATCAAATTTTCGACAAGAAGTCTGGGCACAGGAGAGCCCTCTTGTCCTGCGGGGACACACCCGGCAGGATTCACCCTGGATTTATTTATGATAACAGGATTTTTGCTGTTTGGAGCTTGTGGATTCCTGGATTATCGACAAATTTGTGACGGACTTGTCCGAACTAGCAAACACTGAGACTGTTGGTGTGGACAGAGATGAGGGCTCTAAAACTCACTAACCGGATGTAATCGATCTTGGAGAAGTTGCTAGTTTCGGCTCAGTGGAATGACCAAACTAATTTGGATGATTGGGAACTGAGATGTATCGGAGAGACTTTAGGGAAGATTGAAATTTATAATCTTCCCGACCTAAGACATTTTGTTTCTGAATTGGCTTTCCCCATGTTGCTTTGGAAGGGCTGCATATCTCTAATCTCCTTGAAGATATGTAAACACAACGCTCCTTCCCCCCTCATCCCCTCCTGTTTCCATGGAGCTGTGGAGCTGAGCGCTCCCAAGGACATAATTCCTCGATAACAAACACCTCTGTCGGACTATGCCAGGGACCACAGCTACCTGGCTTCATGGCCCTTTGACATCACCGCCTTCACTCATGTCTTTGTTTTGCTCCTTTGTTTTGTCTGAATGTTGCCATCTGCCCTAATGTATCCTTTCCTCTTTTCCTTTGGTTTGTTATTTTGTTTGTATTTCCTTTTAACTCATGTTAAAAGGAAACATTGCCTTGAATTGCCTTGTTGCTGAAAATGTGCTATATAAATAAAATTACCTTACCTTACCTTCTAAGTAATTTTAGTCTATGATAAGGATGTTATCGCTAACAACGAACTAACCCATGTTATTTTATGAGCTTGAATTTCCTGGTAAATAATTTATTTAGCTTCTGTAAACCCAAATTCATGCTGGAGTTGTACGTTAATGTTGAGTCGCTGTAGGAGGCTGGATTTGCACTGATCTACAGAAACCCCATGGCCAGACACGAAGCATGTGGGGGAATAGTAACCTCTCATGGTGACTGTATGGCTGGATATGTTATATTTAATTTATTTAGCTTTTTTATTTTTATTTTTTACCATTCAAGTCCCACTGAATAAACATTATATTTTCTGTCTGTGACTCGACACTGAACTAGCTGCTAACAACATTAGCACTCTGAAGACAACCACACTAGGGCATAAAAATAATATATCTTACCTTACATATCCTCTCCTGACTACCAGCAGTTCATTTTTGTCCTCTGTAGAGGATATTTCTAAACTTGAATATCTCCCACCCCCTGCACTGTATTGAATTGATTCCTTTTGGTATCTGGAGAGGACATTTAGGGCTTTTCAATAATGCCAGATGTGAAGGGGTGGGACTTTTGTACCTTCCTTTTTCTAATTCATAAAAATGGCATTTATCAGTAATAACACATTTTATGGGAAGAGACAAAGTAAGTGCATAAAACCTTTTATTACCTTACAAACACTGTGGGATTTTAAAAAAATGGTGATTGGACAACATTTTTTCCTGGTAGTCAGGAGGATATGAATGCTCGTCTTTCTAAGCAACTGTCCAATAAAATATCTGAAAATACAATTTAAATGATGCGATTGTTTCCTGTTAGAAAGTGGTGCTGCAAACTCTGGCATTGTTAGTTTCCGCACCTCCTGCTTTTAGCTGTAGATTATTGATCCACTTTTCTCCTCTTTTTTCAGTAAGTTTTTTAAAATTAACTCGCTTGTGACCAACTACCTTCGAAACACAAAAAAAACGTTTATCTTTTTCTTTATTTGAATGGTTGGAGCACCCGTAAAGGACTCGGACTTTAGACATTTTGATGCTGGATCAACAGAAATAAATAGGCTGAATTTACTTCTGGCCCTCCATGTGCATTGGGTAACGTCGGTGCTACGTCATCTGAAACACAGCAATATAGGGATGTAGTTTGGCGGAATGTAATGGAGGAAGTGAATGAAACCATTTAATTGGTTCTAGAAAATTTAGAAAATTCATTACTCTTAAAACAAAATCTTACCCATCTACTTCCTGTGAGACTGAAAATGTTTTCGTCTTCTGCATTCAGTAACGGCATCCACACCAAAGAGTATTGTCTGGTTCCAGCTGATCCCAGGAGCTTTTATGCTGAAATGTGCTGCTTCGGGTATTTTACTGTGTAGACGGCTCTGAAACAGGTTGTAAAAGCTGTTCAGGTTCATGAGGAAAGGTTTGTTTTACAGGATACATTTTAAACAAACAGATTTCAGGCTGGGATGTTAACGATCTTGGCTGCCGTCTATTTCAACCTTAACAGACGACAGGCACTGATATGCCTGTCGGATCCATGAAGCTGACCAGCTGACAGAGATGAGAGGAATGGATGCGCCGCTACACTGGGATGGTCTGGATTTATTCTCCCACACACAGACAGGCAGGGCCCCTGTGCTTAGCAGAGCGTAGCTTAGAGATGAACCAACCAAAGACCCCAGATACCTCAGAGTATGAGTGTGTGGGCTGGCCCCTGCCCTAACCCCCGCAGGCCCCATCTGGATGGGCTAAAAGGTGTTGACAGAGAAAAGAGCCCTGCTGCAGTTCTGATTGAATTCATAGGCTCGCTTTCCTTTCTACGTATTTCTTCTCCTTTACCCTCTCATCTCACATCTGACCTTTTGTTTTTGTTGCTTTTTCTCTTAGACCCGAGCAACAAAAACCAGCATACAAACTGAACGATTGTATGTTGCAGCCCCTCTTTTACTAGCAACTACTCACTTAAACTCAATTACATTCGCCTTTGTGTGTGTGTGTGTGTGTGTGTGTGTGCGTGTGTGTGAGGAATAGTTGAAGATCCAGTCAGACCCAGGGTCATACAGCTGATGAGCTGAGGTCAATGTTTTGACAGACCAGTGAGCAGACCTCAATCCCATCACAATCACAGTGTAATTACTTTGAATTACTGCAGGTTTATCTCTAATTCTACCGCAGTCCATCATTAACGAGAGGCTTCTCTTCGTTTAGATCATCATTACTCTGCGTTCCAGCCGCTTTTACTTTATCAGCCAGCATTATGGCACTACACTTTTCATTAACACCAGAATAGGATCCAAATAAGCCCAGAGGACGCGGCATTCGCTTCCCGTGCTCTGTGAAACCGAGCAGTTGGAGCTCATTTACCTTATCAGCTGCTATTACTTCATTACACTTCTTTGTCAAATTGCTTTTTGTGTAATTGTTATGAGAAGAAACTGGAGACATACCCAGTTGCTAACCTTTTGTTTTTGGGATATGTTGCATACTTTCATTGCTGAATGGATGGAAAAATGAATTAAAACTAATGATTGATTGGATGTTAAAAAGCCATAGATGTTGTCAAATCTTGACTAAATGAAGACCTCATGATTAAATTGTAAAATAAAAAACAAAAGATGACTTTGGCGGTAAAAGCTTTCACCAGTGGTGGACTCCGTTTTGCTAATCTGCTAGTAGTGAAGCTGATTTTTTGTTTAGCACTTTAGCAGATTTGCTAGCTTTGAAAAGACTGAGCGCATTTCACTCCCTCTTGATTATTTTTTTTCTGGATAGATTCTAAAAACATTAATTTGCTTGACTGTTTTGTGACTTTCAGCTGAATAAAGTTTGACATCTGTGTTGAAGTTTTGGTTATTGATGGTTAAGAATTGGGCAAAATCAGCAACAGGAATTAACAAACCTCAACAACTCTAAAACTGACCTCTAAAAGTGAAAGGTCTGTTCCACAAAACCACTTCTTGAAGTGCAACCGTACAGGTAGATGTGTAATGACAAACTTGGCTGTGTTGATGGCGATATATTATGTTGGTTAATGACATGGTTGAATTTAGTGCCTTAGCAATAGCTACTGCTAAATACCATGTTTAGTGTTAGCTTCCGCTCAGTAACATGTTGGTGTAGAGCTGTAGCCTTAGCTTATGCTAAGTCAGGTGTTGAGTGTGGAGTTTTAGTGTTAGCTTCTGCTAAATACTATGTTGGTACATAGTATTTAGCAGAAGCTAAATACTTCAGTGGAATTAATGCTTGTAATTAGTGCTTTAGGGTTAGCACAACTAACTTTTTAGTTGATGGTGTCCACCACTGACTTTCATACATCCAGATCATTGAATTCAGACGTACCAATCACTTCCACGGCACTGTGTGCAAGATCCAGGATGTTAACTCTCAGTAGCTCAGTCTCATTTATGATGTAAATCTGATGTAAAACCCCATCTGTTAGAAAGCTGTCTCAAGACATGACAAAAGCTACATAAAATGTTTATTAAACTACCAACAAAAAGGAAATTCCAAATAACTAAAGCTAAGCTGCGTAGTGTGTAAATGAAGTAATGAAGGTGCTGAAGGTGGATGCATTGGATGCACAAAACAAAGAAGAGGAAAGATGAACGGTGGAAAGTGTTAATGTTTCAACACCTCCAGTTTGTCTTGTTTCTCCTCTCCCATCTAGCTTCATTATGCTCACTCTCTGTTGTGTGGAAATGTGTTGCAGACTGGCGTGATGTGGACTTGATGCGTGACATCGAAGCAGCAACAGGAGAAGACCTGGGCTCCAGTCAGGTGAGAGGTAAAAAACGGAAGGGGAAAAAAAAGAAATACCCTAACCTCAGCGATCTAAAGCAGACCAGCAACACGTCGCGCTCCAGACTGGAGAGAAAGGTCTTCAACAAGTATGTCTCTTCAGCTTTGGCTAAGCCTTCACTGAGCTGAGCTAAGTGGTAACCATGTGGTCCTGTCAGGAAGTTGTAAAACTCTGCTTTTGTTTTCTTGTCCACCTCCCCTCTCTAGGAGCACCATGCGCAGAGTGGCTCAGGTGTTAAGTAAAGCAGACAGGAGAAAACACGACAAGTTCTCCAACCAGTTTAACTACGCCCTCAACTGACCGTGTTTCTGTCGATGTACTCTATAAACAGCCTCTTTCACAACGATCAAGGACTCTTAAAATCTGCGTAAAGAAACTGAGTCACAGTTTTTAATGTAAGTGTGAGCTTATGTACCTGCATTTCATGACTGAAGGAACATTCACAATATTCATGTTTTTGGAGGGACTCTCACAAGGAAAGTTTCTCGGATAATTTGTGTGTTTGAGCCAGTATAGGGCCATGTAACCCAGTGGAGGTAAAAATAAGCATGATTTCACTGAATCACATTAATACAAATATTTTTTTAAGCTGCATGAGCTAACATCTCACCAGCAGCTCAGCTTGTTTCTACACTGTGACTGTATGTTTTCTCAATTGAAATATTCACAAACATGTTCCCAAAATCAATATCAATCAAAATTGGAATCTGCAGATCAGACTTTTTAAGATCAGTGATCAGCCAGAAAACTACAGTCGGTGCAGCCTTCGTACAGTACGTGCCCATCTACCTCCACTGATAAACGCCAAGCTAACATTCACACAATTCCTGCAAAAAGGACGTCCTGCTGATAACAAGGACATTTCTGTTAAATATACTGAGTCAAATATTGCATTGTTTGTATGATCCTGTCTTTGTTCTGTACACAGATACCCAGATGTTTACTTTTTTCTACTTTTGCTGAATGATTAATTTATGTATTATGGGGTAATGCATGAGTTAGGTTTAATACTACTGTGTGCATTAAAATCATTTGTACCATAAGGAAATGTCTTGGCTTGTTGTCTTACTGTCTCTGCTTCAAGTAGGGATAAATTAGGATCTAGTACACAACAAGTATGGAAAAAGAAGTAAGACAATGTTAAGCACTGGCATCATAAAAGTAAAGTTTAGTAAAACAGAGAATGGTTTAAAGTAGCTCTTCCCTTGTCACATTCACACTACAAACTACTTAATGATTTTGGTTCCTCTCTGCAGCTGTTTAACCTGTCATTCACAGGTTGTCATTCACAAGACACGAGAGGACCCAAATTTGGGTCCTCTCGTGAATGACAGGTTAACTGTTCAGAAGCTACAGAATCGAGTTAACATGATTGTGAAGGTGAGGTTCTACCTGCTGTCACATATGATGATACTCACTCTGCCATGCTGAGGTCAGGTTGGAATCCTGGTGAGTTAGGAACGTCTTTGCCCACTACAAATCCATATTTTAAAAGTTTTTGTACATATTTTTCCACATTTACCAATAAAAGTAAAGAGCAATCTAACTGGGTTAGTGGTCTATAATTATAGATATTTCAACTATGAGATCCTGAAATGTTTTTCCCCCAGATTTGATCATTTCCAGTATGAGGTTCCGTTGACGATAACTCCTCCCACTATAGCAGTTTGAACCAAGGAGCCACTCAGCAGCTCAGAGTTGGAGCAACACTTCTATCGCAGATATAAAAGTTGTCATTTTCAGCAATAAAACTTTAGCTGAGTACTTTGTAACAGCGACTGAACTTCATATCTATGGAGTCGGTACATAAAAATCTAGGTTAATGTGATAGAAGCACGCTGTCAGCCAGAATCTTTAGGTAAACATGAAGAAATTTAGAAATCTACTCATAGATAGACTGGACCCACTAACAACCATTTGTGTGTCTTTATTGATCATTAGGCAGCAATAATAAAATACAACTGCTTTTTACAAGAAAACAACAGTTGTCTAATGTTTTTCTGTTCCATATAGGTAGTTTATGAAGCTGTCAATGGGAAATCCTTTAACCGAGGAAGTTTTTTTAATCTAATTGGTTCATTCATGCTCAGATGGACCTGTAAAGTGTTGATTTTACTTTGGAGATTATTCATCTCTCCCTAACAGTGCAGTCTATTTTTAACTCCAAATTCTTGCTGTGGTTTTTATAGGCTTGGGGTTAGGCCAAGCTCTCCGCATGGTTGTGTGTTCTGTTTGGTTTGGCCTTTGCTTCCAAAGTTTGTATAGATCTTTATTTTTATTTTGAAAACTTTTTAGAATATTCCAATCCCAAATCTGAAGCCATCCCTTATTTTAATATTGTTATTTGTGTCAATGTTAAAATAAGGGACTGTTTTAGATTTGGGGGGTTGTCCAGGATGTTGAATGCCATATTAAACAGATTTTGGTTTTAAATGGGAAACAGAACAGCTCAACTTCTGTCTTTATCTACTCTCCTCTTTGGTGAAATATATACACAGAAGTAAAAAGATTTTTCAAGTTAAATTTGGCAGCAAATGGTCAATTACTGTCTTAAGTACATAAAGATGGAACAGAATTTACCCCTTTTTAAAATAAAGAGCTTTCTGCCTTACTCTTTTAGAAACTCTTGGTAAGGAATACTCATCTATATGTTTTAAGGCTATTTTTATTTATTCTGCCAAGTGCTTGAGCTCAACAGCCTCATCCTATTTGCGCCCTCTCTCATCTTTAAACAGAAAGGACAATAATGGGGAAAAGAAGTGAGGTTGTGAAATGGAATTATGGTTTCTCCGCAACCCTCTGTAGAAAACAAAACCCCCAGAAGAAATCCAAAAGCCTCCATCTCTGCACTTAATTATTCATCTTTTTAATATCAAAGGACAGTTCATGTTGGGCTGAGGATTTGGCACATCCAGGGATTTCATAGCAACTGGAACAAATTCAATAAATAAGGGAAATGAAAACGATCACAGCTGGAATTACACAATACTGATGATAGATCAAAGCCATTCCTTACGTCTTAAACATTCAGTATTTGTACAGACGTGAAATTAAACAGAAAGAAAGAACTCAATTCTTGGTCTATCACGCAGGTCCAGATAGCATTCAGAGGAAGCTACAACATAGATTTATGTACAAGTTCTGGTTCATATTCACAATCTATCAAAATAATCCACTGATTTAAAGTCTTCAGGTACTGGTAGTAAAAAGGTTTGCTGCTCTGCAGTTCACTGTGTGGCTTTACAGGTGTGTGCTGTAGAAGGCAGGCGCAGCGTAGCTCTGAGTTCCCAGCATGAACGGAGACAGGACATGGCTGGCGGTGAGGAAAGGCAGCTGCACCAGGCTCCCTGTGGGGGGGTGGTGGTGTCCGGCGTAGCCAGCGTGCATGGCCAGGTGGCCGCTGACCGGAGGAGATGGGCTCAGAGGACTCAGGCTGCCCAGGCCTCCCCCTGTCCCCCCACCTGCGCCCCCTGCTCCTCCGGCTCCCCCTGCCGTGGGGGCCGAGGTATCGGCTCCAGGGTTCTGCTTCTTCCACTTTGTCCGGCGGTTCTGGAACCAGATCTTGACCTGGGTCTCGGTGAGGGACAGGGACAGGGCCAAGTTGAGGCGCTCGCACACCGACAGGTAGCGTGTGGACTTGAATTTATTTTCCAGCGCTACCAGCTGCTCGTAGGTGAAGGCAGTCCGGGCCCTGCGGGGCTTCCCTGACTTGGAGTCCGAGCCGGAGCGTTTCCTCTTGGGCTTGGTGCCCTGCCCTGCGTTGATCTGACTGCTGCTGATCTGAGCCGGGGGCCCTCCACCGGGGCTCTTTGTGTCTCTGCTGGGGTCAGAGTGGCCGTGCTGGCCCAACTCTCTGTCTCCGTTGCTAGGCAGAGCAGAGCTGCTCTCCTCGCTGCTGTAGGTCCCATCTGGACCCTCAGAGTCTGGAGTCCCAGAGCGGTGATAGTCCTCTTCATCTGGACTTCGGTATACAAAACTGTCCTCTGAAAGATGAACACAACAACAACAGTTTAGGTGCAGGAAGCTTGAACCTGTGGTAATGCCAGTCAAACAGTTCTCCTTTAGCCACAAACAGATGTAGCTAACACCTCAGGCAGGAATCCAAGACAAGTCTGCTTGTCTTGGAGGTCTACTGTCCTGCTGGGATGAAATCACATCCAGCAAACTGGATATGAAATCATCAAATACATGTCAATCTGGAATAACTCAGATTAACCGGATGAAGGGAAGGAAATGAAGCTACTGATTTCTGTTTCTGCCTTTTCTCAACTGTTAACTGAGCCACAATTGTAGCTTTGTGTTTCTCAGAACTAGTCAGGTGCTTCTTGTTGTCCAAACGTCTTGATTATTTG